>NW_024354875.1:36371322-36462583 GCF_902729225.1 Pteropus medius
TGATTTCCTTTACTTGTTTTCCATTTCAACCACTATTTCTCTGACCTTTTTTCTCTTTTTTTTTTTCATTTTTATTCTTTTGGTTATTTTCCTGCATTTCTTCAGTGTCCTTTATTTAAAGTTTTCATTTGACTCTATTCTCTGTTCTCCTTTGGATACCATATAACTTAGCCTTCTTTTTTTATATATACATATGTTTTTGATGTTGTTGCTGCTGCTGCTGCTGCTGCCGTTCTATTTCTTACCTTAGTTTAGTTATCTCTTATTTCATTTTTTTCTTGTTTTTTGTCCATTTGTGTTTTTAGTGTTTATATTTCTGATTCAGGCATTTTTTCATATCTCCAAATACTTGTTTTACAATATTTAATTCAGTGTGAAATGCATTACAGTTTTCTTTAGGATCATGATTGGGGATTACTTTTCTCTTACAGAAAAGTTTTTATATTTTCCGACTTTTTGCAGTAGTTTTTTATGGATTTGGTCTGTTTTTTTTTTCTGTTTCTGTTTATTACTTGGAAAGGGTTCCTAGTTTGAGAGTGTTCTTTGTTTTTGTCTGTGCAAATGCCAAGTCCTCCGCTACTCTCTACTTTTTCTTATGGAATCTTTTAAGCCTCTCCTTACTCACTTTCTGCCCTTACAAGCCTACAGCAGATGGAGGGCTATAGAAGGTCTATTGGAATTTTTTCTTCTTATCTCTACTTACATGTAATTTGAAGATCATAGTGTTTTTTGTCTCCTAGTAATACCGAAAGTATAGGTCCTGTGTGATTTTGTTTTCCGTATTGATTTTTATGGCTTTTTAGGAGAAGAAAAATTCAGAATCAAATGACCGCCATTCTTCTCAGTCCTGAAGGCACCTGAAAGTATATTTTTAAATTATGAAATATTTCAAGCAAATACTTGCACTTTGAATAGCAATTGAAGCTTTTAATTTTCTTGAGAGCAAACATTATATGTGAAAATTATAAAACAGAAAATTTTTAAGTTTATTATGACAAATTTTTATTAAAACAGAAAGTGAATGACATATATTAGCCTTTATGATGGCACATTGCCATGGATTTACTTGTAAAAAATTACCTGAAGTGGATATAAAATATGGGTATAATGTGCATATAATGAAATGATAAGTAATCTAAGTTTTATATCACTCCACGAACATAATATACTCAGGAAAAAAGAAACAATAAATATAATAAAACCCAACACAAATGAGCCATTTGATGAAGTGAATTTAGATGTATCCATTTGTAATTGGCTTAATTTGAATATAAGTCCTAATGGAAGCTGCCATCTGTCAATCTGCATTTGGGACCTGGATGAATTTTGCTTTCACAATGGCACCTCCCTACAGAACTCATAGCTGGATAGTTGCACAACCTTGCTTTGGTCATTTCATTAACCTTGCAATAATGCAAAATATCATTTTACTAAATTTTTTTTTAACCTCACTTATAGTATTATGCTGAGTTTACTACTTTAAAGTGCCTACTGTACAAATGAGGCAATATGGGTATACAGGAATTTAAGGCATGGTCACTTCTTACCAGTACCTTAGAATTCTTATATAGTATTAGAATTTTAAAGGAAGTTTGCTAATGTAAAGGTTGTGTGTGTGTGTGTGTGTGTGTGTGTGTGTACATATATATTTAAATTAACATTTTGTATAAGTTATTACATGTACAAAATTAAAATATAATGTACTATGTGATATTTAACCAGGGCCTCATTGTTTGTCATTTAAATGGTTTCTAATTTTTCTTTAGATTAAATTTAGATTGGATTATATTATATGCTGTAATTCAAAAAAATATTTTCTCATGGCTTTATTTTCAGATGCAAAGAAACATTTCATAAAAAGTTGAGAGCTTGGAATTTTTTGAAAGATAGTTTTCCTGTCTAAAATCAAAGCTCATACTGACCTATACTGGACTAGAATCTTGAGGGCAAGAGAGCTTTCTGATGTGACCCCAAAAAATGTTATATTTATCCTCATGCTTACATTTCCAGTTCTCTTTATTTCATACATTCAGTTTTGTTTTCTGAGGCACTTATTCTTTCTGACTTTTAGGAAGTCCAGCTATATGATCACCTAATCTAATAGTTCACAAGGATAATTTTTATAAATTTTAAGTAATTTTAGCTACTAATCAGCTATTTAAGATGTTAACTCTGAAGTTTTCTTTGTAATTAATTCTGAGAATTAAATAATTTATATTGGTTATTCCTTTGGGGGGGGCAGCTTTATTGAGATATATAGTTCACATGCCATAAAATTCACTTAAAGTGTATCTCTTAGAAGTGATAATTCCCGAGGTTAGTGTTCGAGATTTTTTTTCTGAGGCTAGGCAGTGTCCTCCTCACTGTTTCTTTTTCTCCCAGTTTTATTGAGAAATAATTGACATGCATCACTGTATAAAGTGTTCAGCATGATGGTTTGATTTACATATATTGTGAAATGATTACCACAGACAGGTTTAGTCAACATCCATCATCTCATATAGATAAAATAAAAAGAAAAAAAAATGTCTTCTTGTGATGAGAACTCTTAGGATTTCTTCTCTTAACTTTCCTGTATGTCACACAGCAGTGTTAGGTATAGTCATCATGTTGTACATTACATTCCTAGTACTTATTTATCTTAACTGGAAGTTTGTACCTTTTGACCACCTTCCTCAAATTCCTCCTCTCCCCAAGCCCCGCTCTGGTAACCACAATCTGATTTCTTTTTCTGTGTTTGGTGTATTTTATTGTTTTTGTTTTATTAGATTCCACATATCAGTGAGATCATACAGTATTTGTCTTTATCTGACTTATTTCACTTAGCAGAATGCCTTCCAAGTCCATACAAGTTGTCACAAATAATAGGATTTCCTCAATTTTTATGGCTGAATAATATTCCATTGTGTGTATGTACATATGTGTGTATGTGTATGTACATTCACATATATGTACCCCAACTTATTTATTCATCCAACAATGGACAATGAGATTTTTATGTATTTTGAAAATTAATCCCTTATCAGATACTTGGTTTGCAAATATTTTTTCCCATTCTATAGATTGTCTTTTCACGTTTTTGATGGTGTCGCTTGCTGTGCAGAAGCTTTTTAATTTGATGTAGCCCCACTTGTTTTGATTTTGTTGCTTGTATTAAGGTCTCATTTCCAAAATACCGTTACCAAGATTCATGTAAAGGAGACTTTTCCTGTATTTTTTTCTAAGAGTTTCATGGTTTCAGGTCTTACATTTAAATCTTTAATTCATTTTGAGTTAATTTTTGTGAATGGTATGTGGCGGGGTCAAGTTTCATTCTTTTAAGATGAAAACCATTTATTAAAGAGACTGTTCTTCATTGGATGTTCTGGGTTCCTTTGTCAAATATTAGTTTACTGTATTGGGATTATTTCTGGGCTCTCGATTCTATTCCGCTGGTCTGCTTGTCTGTTGTAATGCCAGTACCAGACTGTAGCTTTATAGTACTGCTTGAAATCAGGAAGTGTGATACCTCTGGCTGAGGATTTCTTTGGCTATTCAGAGTCTTTTGTGGTTCCCATCACCACATATTTTAGGAGTGTTTTTTCTGTTTCTGTGAAAAATGCCATTGGAATCTTGATAAGGGCTGCATTGAATCTATAGATAGCTTTTGCTAGTATTAACATTTTAACAATATTAGTTCTTCCAACCCATGAACATAGGATTTGTGTCTTATTGTATTTGTGCCTTTGACTTCTTTCATCAATGGTTTGTCATTTTCAGAGCAGAGAACTTTGACCTCCTTGGTTAAATTTATTCCTAAGTATTTTGTTTTTGATGTTTTTATAAATGGGATCAATTTCTTTTTCAGAAAATTTATTTTTAAGGTATAAAAATGCTACTGATTTTTGTATGTTAATTTTGTATCTTGTAACTTTACTAAATTCATTGATTAATTCTAACAGTTTCTTTAGTTGTCGAGTCTTTAGGATTTTCTGTATATAACTATGTCATCTGCAAATAGAGACAGTTTTACTTCTTCCTTTCTAATTTTGATGCCTTTTTGTTTCCTCTCCTGATTGCTCTAGTTAGGACTTCCAGTATCCCCACTGTTTCTACCCAGGCAAACTAGCTGGTCTACAGTTTTGCCTACGTCACTAATAAATTTATCTATGTCCTCTCAATTGCTTTTTACCACATTCTCTGCTATTTTAGAAAGTGTTCTTAGGCTTGAACATCTCCATGCTCTATTGCAAATAAAATACTTTCTTTTGGGAAAGGATTAGGAGCTGTTTTATAGCTTATTTCTCCCGTCAGACAAAATCTTTGAGCCATGGCTCTGGAGGTAGGGGTGGGGACAATGGCATGCTCCTAAAGCAGGAGTTGAGTGCTGGGGGAAGGAGAAGGAAAGTAGGTCTTTTTCGGTTTGTTTCTCCTGGCAAAATACCAGCTCTTTACAAACCAGGATAAGAGCAATTATGACCCTAGGATTAGTGTACTACTCAAAGTAGAGACTCTGTCCCACCAGTTAAGGCTGGGTGCCCCTGCACCTCTTGGCTGGGGAGAGGAGGGAATTAGCCTCAATTAAAGGTAGCTGAGGGTCAGATGTTACATGGATAAAATCAAAGGTTTTTCTGAAATTAAGAAAATCTTCATGTATACATCCAAGAGAAAAGAGAGCACATGTCTACACAAAACTTGTACACATATATTTATAGTAGCAGTCATAGCAGCCAAAAAGTGGAAACCTGTGGATCTTTCAGCCTTACTCTCTGACCTCTGGGGAGGGGAGAGAGGCTGAATGTTGAATTAATCACCAGTGGCCAGTGGTATAATCGATCATGCTTATGTAATGCAACTTCCTTTAAAATCCCTAAAGTATGAGTTTTAGAGAGCTTCCCAGTTGGTGAACACATGGAGGTGATGGGAGGGTGTTGTCTCTGGAGAGAGCATGGAAACTGCACACCTTCTCCCATACTTTGTCCTATGCATCTCTTCTATCTGGCTGTTCCAGAATTGTATTCTTTATAATAAGCTGGTAATCTAGTGAAAAAGAAAAAGTAGAACCCCAAATGTCCATCAACTGATGAATGGATAAACAAAAATGAGTTATACCATATGATAGAATAATATTGTAGCAATTAAAGAAGAATGAAGTACTTAATACAGGCTATAACATGAACAAACCTTGGGAACATTTTCTAAGTGAAAGAAGCCAGTCAGAAAAGACCATATATTTTGAGATTCTATTTATATGCAGTGTCCAGAAAAGGCAGATTTATAGAGACAGAAAATAGATTGGTGGTTGTTTAGGGCTGAGGTGGGGGGGCTGGGTGGGGAACGACTGTTCTGTGGATACAGGATTTCTTTTTGTGTATGATGAAAAGTTCTAAACTTAAATTGTAGTGATAGTTGCATATATCTGTGAACACACTAAAATCTACTGAGTTTAATACTTTAAATGAATAAATTTTATGGTCCGTGAATTATATCTCAACAAAGATGCTAAAAAAAAAAAGAAAGTCTAGTTGCTTTTGTTATCTTTAAAAATGTATAAGTTATATCTGTTTTTTATTCAGATATTAATTGGGCCAAACTTATAGAGTTTTTGTGATTTTACAAGTTGTAATAGGGTCATATTTGATTTCTTAGTAGGAAATCATTTGTATATATGATGAATGTATTGCGATCTGATATAATTTACTTTTTATGGACTCCATAGTTTTTAATCTGGTTATTATATATTGACATTATATTTTAGGTATATTATAAATTTATTGAAAGCTTAGATTTTATGTGATACTTTTTTTTTCTAGTTTTGTAATTAAGTTCTAAAATTTCAAAGATTGCCCTCTGTTTTTTTAATGATTCTCAGAAAGTTTTTACTACTAATAATAATTTCTACCGTTTGTACATCAGAAACCACTGATTTGAAAAGGTTGGCTCGTAAATACAATTTTTAACCATGTCTCTTTAAAATTTTAGCATAGATATTTAGATCACATAGTTATATTTAACTTGTTTTTTTCCCTCTCCAATTTGTCCCCCACTACTCAATGTAATAAAGAAAAAAATCTTTGTTTCATTGGTAGTCCTCTTGTGCTATATATTTGTGATAACTTTTGTGTTTGAAATACCTGTTTACTTGTTTCTTACAAGGCCATCTCAGCATTGCATTTGTCATATATTTGTATGAATTCTTAGAGAAAAAAAGGCAAAGTGTAAATACTACCTCTAATCATTCTATCTTCTTAAGTTCTCATGGGAGGTTAGGTTCTTTTTGCCCCAAAAAATTGTTCTTACAGTAAAAATAGGCACACATATCAAAAGATTCTTTTGTCTAAATGCATGTGGGATGTAAAAACCTGTTGTTTTTCAAATATTTATTTTTCTTTTAATAAGTTGTAATACATTTAAGACTATTTAAAAGTAACCTTCTTGGAGAAAGTTTACCTTAAAAATGTTTTAATAGATATATACATAACTAAGAAAAATATATTCTAAAAACTTTTTTTTAGGAATTATAAAATTTTCTTAGTAGTTTTTTTAGAAAAACTTGAGTAGTCATTGTTCTCACACAGAATAGATTAAATAGACTTAAATATGAATACTACAACAAATTGAATAAATAGAAAAGTAGATTTAAATGTGACTTAGAAAATGGCCTGTGATATATTGGATTATCCCCCTTCTTTTTCAGGAACTCTTGGTGTGATAACAGAAGCTACAATAAAAATCAGACCAGTCCCTGAATACCAAAAGTATGGCTCAGTAGCTTTCCCTAATTTTGAACAAGGAGTAGCCTGTTTAAGAGAAATTGCAAAACAGGTAAAAAGAAAAGAACCCATTCATATATATTTACATTTTTTAAATTCTGTATAATTGATTTTGCTATGTCACATGTAATCTTAATATTTAGTTATGCTATATTTGTGGTTTTTACCCAGTCCTATATGAAAAGGTAATGTAAAATCATCTCTTTAAGTGCAGTTGCTATTTCTTTCAGTAATTATACGCCTATATCTTGGTTTAAAGAGTGCTGTACAATTTTAAGCCAAGGTAAGATATATACTTGGGTTGATGACTTCCAATAACTGCCTTTTATTGAATATTGTTTTCTTAAGTTATTTTGGGGTAGGATATTTTGTGATTAATTAAAATAATCTTTAATTTTTCCTAAGACATTTACTGAAATTAAATGGCTGAATATCAGTGGCCCCCAAATTTAGACATTATGTATAGGAATCAAACTTTATCAGATTTTAGAATGTGCTGCTAGTAGGCCTAACTGTGTTCTATAATATTACCTAAGCTATAGCTTAAATTAAGTAGTATAATATAGAATAGCATAATATAATAGAGAACTCCCATTTTCCCCTCCCTACTTAAAAAAATATATTATCAAGGGTTTTTAAAAGACTAGATAATTCCAAATAATTTTATTTCTGTGCTTAGTTCTGTGTGGCAATTTTTTCATTTCTTTAAGCCTTTGGGTCATTGTTTGAACTACAGCAGTTTGTGAAAGATTCCTATTTCAACATTTACCAGCAGGAAGACAGTTAAGGGAATATACTTCATCCTCTTCTTGCTTTCTCTGAACTCCTGGAGTTCTTTAATACTTCCATCGGCTATACTGGACTAGAATCTTGAAGGCAAGGGAGCTTTCTGATGTGACCCAGAGCAGTGTGGAGGGAGGATTTGATAAGACAAAGGAATTATATCTGTCAAGTACTCCATATTCATTGTGGACTTTGCAAGTACTGAAATGGAATTGGTGAAGAGTTGTATCTTCCCACCATCTCAAGAGTACCACTATTAATGTTTTAAAAAATTTTTAAATAGGCAAAAAAAATGTTATATTTACCCACATACTTACATTTCCGGTTCTCTTTATTTCATACGCTCAGTTTTGTTCTGAGACACTTATTCTTTCTGACTTTTAGGAAGTCCAGCTATATGATCACCTAATCTAATAGTTCACAAGGATAATTCTTATAGATTTTAAGTAGTTTTAGCTACTTATCAGTTAGATTGCTTCTCTCATCAAAACTTAGCCATAGGCTTCTTAAATTTGATTATTTTACTCTTGGGTAGGGGGAGAGTTTAAAAAGAAGTGTAGTCTTGGAATGAACACTCTTGAACTTGTGGCAGGTTACTTTGATGGAGTTAAAGTAGATATGAATGTTAACAGTTGACATCCTTACATAAGAGCTTCTAATTCCCTAGAACTTCTATTTCCCTAGAATATTGTGTTGTGGTTAGGGAGCTAAATATATAGTATTATGCTATGTTTGCTAAAATAATGAGATGGCAGCAATATTTAAAAACAGAATGATTGAGTAAAAGAGGGATTAGGGATAAGTTTTAGGAGTGAATATCTGAGCACTGAGCAGTTCAAGTAGTTTTGATACTTGTTGGTAAAACTTTTCATCACGTAAAGGCCAAGGAAAGTAACTTCAAATTTAAGATACCTCAGATATTAAGAAGTAAAAGAACTACTTGCAGAGGATTATGGTATTAAGTTAATACTAAGAAAAATGGGAAGCTAGGATTTTTTTCTTTGTTTGTTTAAGAAAATAACCATAGATTTACCGATTAAAAATCAAAACCAAACCAAACATTTTCGATGAAGAGATTACATGTTCTTGTTAATTTCAAATCTTCCTTAACGAGTGATTTTTTTATCCAGTTTTTTGACTTTGTTTTGTGATTTATTTTTTTGTATTAAGAACTTTTATTTTTATTTTCTTTTTGTCTTTATTAAGCTTGACTATTCCCCACCCCCAAAGCTTTATTATTAAAGATATCATTCATATTATCACTCGTCCAAGTTTGAATGACATTTTTCAACTGACCATTATTGCTTCCATTTTTTATAGCAAAATAAACATAAATGCCAAATTAGATTTAAAAGAGTAATTATAAAATTTATAAAACTGATCTGATTTGTATGTATTTTCAACAGAAGGTCTTAATGAGGTTACATTCAGTTTACGATGATCGACTATGCTCCTGCACAGAATCTCCACTCAGTGGAAAACAGATGTAGTCAACTCGCTAACCCATTTCCCATTTGCCCCAAGAATACTCACCTGTAGTGCTTGCGGCTGCAGCGTTCTCCCTGAGATAACTTGCGGATTACAGTCCTAACCTTACTCCCAAAACTTGCCACGAAATATCTCATTCTTCTTATTATTTTAGCAGCTTTAGTATATCAATAATCTTTGGAAACAAATGACATTATTCTATTTATAGCATTCAGTTTTTAGTAGTGGTATTTCCATTTACAAAATATAGTAATTCTTGATCACTGAAAATGTCAAATTCTAGAAAACATAGCATTCCTAAGTGTGATGTTAAATTAACGCTGGCAGCGAGCTGCATTTTTTTCTAAATGGGAAATGGGTTCAAAAAGTGTTGTTATATGATCTTTGGAGTAGAGATAAACATATCTTTTGCTTTCCTGAATGTCCTATCTGCTCTTCCACATTCTAAATACATGTAAATATATTTTAGGTTTTATTAATGAGAAATAATGTACAAATGTATTAAAATCTTAAATTTATAATTTTGACTGAAAATATTGGATTTAAACATAATAGTTGGTACAATCTGATGTAGTTTTTTTTTTTTGTCACAATTTAATATGCCCTTGATAGAAGGTAATAGAGAATTACTTGTGCTAATGAAAAGCAAGGGGTGAAATTTTCTTTCATCCTTGAATAAGTCAGTAAAAATTGCCCTTTTTTTGTTTTTAAAAATTCTTTGGGTATTCACACACAATGACCATAATCTAAAGTCACTACACAAACCTATATTGAATTACTTTGGAATAAATAAAGGTGATGATTGATAGAAAGTGCCACCCTGTGGTTAAAAAGCATATAAAAAAACCCCAAAACTTTCTAATCTATAGTTTTAATAATTAGGTTCTTTGTACTTAATAATTGACAATTTTTAGAGATAAATACCAGGTGACTAGAAAGCTTGCCTTTTTTGAAACTGATTTAAGAGCCTAGATAATATTTTATTCTCAAATATTGCTCTTATGAATGAAACAATTGAGATATCTCACTGTTTGGGGAACCTACATATTTTACTCCTATTATAATGCACGTGTAGAGAGGCATGATGTTTGCCTTCCCTGGAAATGGGTAAATTGCTAGCAAGGTTTAGGGATATTCACATATTAGTTTATACAATGTACAAATGTCATATGTCAAGAATGGTACTGTATGTACTGCCCTACTCTGTAACAGTATCCTCAGGCAGAAAAATTGAGAAAATTTTAGGTTTTGGCACTAGTCATTGTTCAATTTACGATTTGGATTTTCAGCCGATAGCAGAGGAATTAAGATCCATTAAAATAGACAACGGTACATGTTTTATGATTGTGCCAAATTCCTGATTGAATAATGAGTTGGCTGCTTGTAATTCCTCACTGTCATTTCATAGCACTTCCATTTTTGCAGTATTTTCAGACTCCAGTTGCTTTTGAAATGAGAAACTGTATTTTGGATGAGTATCTTTTGGAAAGGAGCATACATGATCACGAATAGCAAAATGGGCTGTTTTATTTTCATTGCTGTTCTTACTGAAGGAAATAAATTGAGCGACCTTATACTGACAGCAGAAGGATTCTACTAAGGTCTCTCTTCATCTGATCTTTGTCCATGTGAGGCATTGTCCTCTTTCAGTACTTCACTACTTTGTGAGGAACTAGAAAGGAAGATTTAGTGGAAGATTAATGTGATTCTATCTCATAAATGCCAGTCCAGTATAATTTCCAGCTTTACTCAGTAGATGGGTAAGTGACTTTTAAGACTGTCTCAGAAAGTAGATTTTCTACTGTAGCCTCTCAAGAGGGAGAAAATTATGTTTTTTAATCAGAATATTGGTGTCAGATGTAATATTTTATAATTTCTTTTACTGTTTTTAAAATGACTTGAAAGGAAAACCGAGTGTTGAAACAAGCTCAAAAGTAATTTTTGAAGTTTGAGTTTTTTTCTCCCCCCAATAACCACTTAGGAGTTATGCCTTATGGTATTAGAAAGAGGAACATTTGTTCCATTAAGAAGAAACATTGACTGTATGTATGGCACACATTAGTATACATCCCTCTGAAAACTGTATTTCTCAATATCAGAACTAGGTTTTTAGAATTATAGATTAAATTTCAGCTTTCTCTCACTACCCTTTAACAAAGTGTGGCCCTTTCTACATATCATCATTTATTTTAAACAAACAATTTTAAACTGATAGGGTGTTTTTTTTTTCTAGTGAATATAGACCACGATTTGGGAAGAAATACATAGTTCATGTCTGACATCTCAGTATGTCATATCTCAATTCTGAATTGTTCTGTTTTCACCTGGATTTATTCTGGAGGGGTTCAAATAAATTGAAAGTAATTAGGTTTTGCATTTACACTATACAATATTTAAAACTTCTTTCTATTCAGTGGCAATTCTTAAAAATAATTTGTTACATAGAGAAAATGGAATTGTTATTTTAAATCATTTTTGTAATCATATCTTTTCCCCTTTCTGAAACAGAGAGAAAAACCTAGCCAAATGTTTGGTTAATTGAATTCTTTACTCTGTAATACGGCAAAATGTATTAAACCTGAAGATAGTTATAAGACATGCTCTTGACCAGGAGCTACTCAGTGCAAGTCATTACACCTTTACTAAACTGAAAACGTAAATTTATGATTAGGAGACTATTTGGCTTTAACTTTTGGCCCTTCCCTTAATATAAGTGGAGGGAAATATCTACTCTATAATACGTATTATTTTATTCTTTACAACCAAGAGATATTTCTCTTGTTAAAAATAGTTCTTGTTGTTTACAATGTAGACTCCTGGCTGTAAGCCAGTATGTCATTTCCAGTAAGACTAACCAGTTATATCAATAGCCTTAAATATTATATGATTTGATCTGTGCTATCAATACTGGTTTATTAGAAGAAGGACTGATTCTGTCTACATTTTAAGTTTTATATCTAGAAATTTGCATTTAACAAAATTCTCTCACATCTTTTTTTGAACTTTTTTATTTTGTGTCTTTTATATGAGATATTATGGTCTTAACTTTATCTCTAACAGTGCATTGGATATTATATAAGTTAAATAGATACGGTTCCTGTCTTCTAATGATTACTAAGGATGTTGCCTATTAAGACAAATTTTCTGTGTTTAAATTTTTGTGTAGCTGTACACAATGGTTTGGCTTTGAAGCACTGGCTTCTGGTACAGTATGAGATTAGTAGACTATCTACAGAATAGTTTATGGCTCAGAAATTTGGGCTGTTCTAGAATTTCCACAGAAAGTGTAATCTACTTGGAGAAACAAACCTTTTCAATTCAAAGATTCATTCCTTAACCAAGATACCAGAGAAGTAGTACTACCATTCAGTATTTATATGTTATAGTTTATTCTTATGAAGTTAGAACAGTAGAAATTCTGCAGACAGTTAAAATATGTTAATATTGAATTTCATTTGCCAGTAACTAGTAAACTAAGGGATGTCTTCTTGAATAATGTATCTTATCTGAAGTGTAAGTTCCAATTTTCTCTTTGACCAGAAAGAGATGACTTGGCTCTATGAAAACAAATTTTACAGAAATTTTTTCATGTGATTTTCATAGGGACTGTTTTTTGGAGAAAATAGTTAAATTGAGAAATCTGTTGCTTTTTAACTTAGTTCAGAGAATTTTACTAGGTAAATAAGACTAATTAGAGTGATTGTTTTTTTTTTTTTTTAGGTTTTATGTTCAAGTAAATTCCTGGTTGTAGCTTTATTACAGGGAAGAAATTGCCAGCAGTTTGACTTAGTCTTATACACATGCTTTGAGGCCAGTGTGGTTTATTTCTTCTTTGCTCAGATAGTGATATTTCTTTATTTATAAAGAGTTTCTCATATCTTTTCAGACTAAGTATAAAGTACATTTTAGGTACAATTCAGGTGATACTAGAGATTCTAGTAAGGGCACATTTATTATAGTAGGAAGGAAATCAATTATTTCATTAACTTCAGTTCAAGTATGCAATTTTTGTTTGAATTCCTTGAATTCCCTGAATCTATCATTAACCCACCATTAAACTTGGTAAAAATATTCTCTCTCAGGTTAGTTCTGATCACCTACCACCAGGGGTCACTTTAAATCAAGGACCCTTTTCCCCTTTCCTAATCTGTGATACTCTTAGTGTAGCCTAGTTGAATAGCATAGGACTGAATTTAGAGTTCAGATTCTCAGAATTTTCGATATCTCTAACCTTTAAAGGAAATACTTTGAGTTTTTTTAAAAATCTACCAAGTTAGTTTTATAGCAATTGAAACATAATCTTGATTAGCTGTATGTATAGTAACTCAGAATGTTTTTTAAATTACAGTAACATTATTTTGGTCTTTTGATTATAGGAACTTCTATTTAATTAGCTCCATTGTGACAACTTTTAATTTAAAATTGTAAGAAACTTTTTTGCTTTATATTTTTAGAATGATGCACAATGATTTACAAATTATCCATTGCCAGAGTATTGCTATCTTTTGAGTGCTTTACCTCTGAGAATTTACTTTTGACAGTAATTGAAAAACTTCATTTTACTGACTTTTAAAAAAATGTGGCTCTAAAAAAATGTGAGATTTAATAAAGCTATTGATTTGATTTTGATAATTTTTGAAAAGTGTTGAAAACTAATTTAATATTTATTATCTAAATGCAAAAACTTTCTTTAGTGTCTTATTCTTTTTTGATAGTATAGTTCTGTAACCATCTACTCTGCCTTAGTATAAATAGGAACAGTGGATGACTAACTAGTTTTTGTGACTCAGCTGTCAAGTTAAAATCATGTTCAATATAATCGAATATTGGTTGCTATATGTAGCAAGTGCCCTGAAGTTTTCTTACTTATTTTTCCAACTCTTTCATTTGTAGATTTTAAGCATACAGAATCTTTGAAAGAATAGTATGGTGATCACCTGTATGTCCATCTTGCATATTCAACAATTAACCTTTTGCTCCATTTAATATGCTTGTGTATGTGTTTTCTGGACTATTTGAAATTAAGTTGAAAACATTATCACGCTTGACCTCTAAGTACTTCTAAAAATAAAGGTGGTGTTCTCTATAACCACAATACCGTTATCATGTCTAAGAAAATCAACAGTAATTTCTTAATGTCATCTAATACTCATTCTATAATCAGTTTATTCTAGTTGTCCCCAAGTGTATTTTGTGGGTAATGTTTTCAAACCAAGATTTTATGAAGGTCTGTATATTGTATTTTAATTGTTTCAGAGATGGAATTCAGCTAGAAATTTACTAAATATAATATACTTTTTTTTTTCCATTTTCTGTTGTATGTGTGCCTATTCTGTTTTTTTTTTTCCCCCACTAAAAAAAAAACCTGCTATAGATATAGGTGAAGTAGAATCTGGGTGGCAGTAGGAGATAGAATTTACAAGTTGTTGGTAAGAATTTAAAATGTTTTTTTTCCCTCTAATGACAGAATGGCTCTAAATTCTTTCTCATGGTTTACTGATATGCTTAAACCAAACCATATAAATATGTATATTATATGATGTTGTACTTATTTTATGAAGAAAAGAAATACAATCTAATCAGGCTTCATATATTTTTATTAGAAGTGGTGTCCCAATTTTAATAAAAACATTTTAGGAAAATTGATTTTCCTTTAGTGTTTTCAAAACCGATAACATTTTTAGAAGCATTAACCCAACTACGTTTATACCAAGATTTGACATTGCTCAGATTGGAGATATTTTATAAATATATTCTTTTAATAAGATTAGGAAATAGTAAGTAAGATTGTTTTCATGTATTTTTTTGTTTCAAATATGATTTTAGCATATTCTCTGCCTCTGTCTCTTTCTGTCTCTCTGGACATATTTCTCTGTGTTTTAAGTGGTTTTTTTTAGACACCGTGTGATATATTTGAAATATTGCTCATCTAACAATCATCTGGCCTCTGACAAGTCTTTTAACGTCTCTGGTTCTTGTGTCCTCACCTGTAAAATGGGGATAATACTAGTTCTGCTACCCTGACAGGGCTGTTTCTTATATTAATAAAGACATATGAAAGCAGCTTACAAACATCGGATACTGTAAAATAAAGGCAATAGGTTATTGTTATGCTGTTTATATAAAATTATGTGATACTTTCTTTAAATTCGTCGGTGACTTTTTAAAATATAGATTGAATTATCTCACCTTTAGATTTTCAGAGGTGAGTAAATAAGTTGTATAATATTCAGAATAATAATCTGAATAGTTATTTTGTTGGGTGAAAGAAAATGTATATGTTTCGTTGTTTTAAACATTTTTATGTTCAATTAAAAGCAAATAATATCAAAAATGTTAAAACACAGTTAAGATGTGTATTAAGTTTGATGCTTTTGAGTGATTCTCATAATCTCAACATTGTGTTAGTACAAGTTTTACTGATAAATGATATTACTCTGAAGATAAATGTTTTAAAAGTTTATGACACTAGTTAAAATTTTGTGGTCTGAAAGCAGCCTCTTGGTAGCAATTTAACCATGTTAAAAATTTATATAGAAAATTAAAATCCCATTTAGGGTGCAGCTCATTTTAATTCTATGGAAAAATTGTAGCTAACTTAAATCTTGCTAGTATTTGTGTTGTAGTATTTTAACATTACAAAATTAATAGAATATCTGCTTTTCTTGTTTTTCTTTTTTTGCAGCTTTTATCATGTACCTAAATAAATATAACACTGGTACAGTTTTAGATGTTTTAGATACATAATCTTATGCTTCACAGTTTTGTTGCTGTTTTCATACAAATAACCTTGAAAGATCTTGGAATTCTGGACACTGTCTGATAGTGTTTTTGTTTTATTTTGTTTTGTTTTAATAGATTATGAGAAGGGACAAAAGGAAGGAACAATTCCTAGACTTATCAATGAAGACATCACAGATAGTTTTTTAAAGTGCTTTGGTTCATAAAAATTCTACTGTCATCATCCTTAGTTTAAAAGAATATAAGAACCTGATGACACATTATAGTTTATAAATGACATAATGCTGTAGGCATTGATTTTAGTCTTTAAAATTTCTACTTTGTTCTAAAATAATTCACTTTAAGACCTAGTAGTTTTAAAGATATTTCCATAGGTCTTTGCTAGGCATTAAGCAGATTTTGTTGCAGATAAATTAAAGATCTGGCTACATATGTATGTATGTTTTATGTATGTAGATTTCTCCTCTCCAAATATTTAATGGAAGCCACTGATGTTTTATTTGTCTTCATAAAATTACATAAAAACTTAACTTTCTGTACATATTCTTAGGAACTAAGCTCTTGATCTCAAATACAGAAAATGTACCTGTCTAGCTTTTTTACCATATTAAATTTGCATCACATTTTTGTTCTTAAAACAGAGATGTGCTCCTGCATCTATTCGCCTCATGGACAACCAGCAGTTTCAGTTTGGTAAGTAAGAAGTGGTCATTTTAAAATCTGCTCATTAAGCTACAAAAATTTATGAAACACCAGTTATGTGCCAGGAAGAGCACTAAGGGCAGAGCTAGAAAGATGAATTTCATAGTTCCTGCCCTTAAGGAAGCTCTTCGTCTAATGAGGACAGTTATATAAATGAATGAGTGCACAGTGTTGGAGGTGCTGTGAAAGAAGGCCACACTGGCTGCCCCATTGTGCAACTGCAGGTTAGTTGATCCTGCTTGATTTTGCTTGAGGTTGGGGTGGAGAGTCAGGAAAGACTTCTTAAAGGAAGGTGATGCTTGAGCTAAATCTTAAAAGATGAATAGAAATTTGCCTGAGATGGTCTCTTCTCTTCTCCTTTGCTACTAAATTTGTTTGCTTATCAGCAAAAAATAAGTTGTAAAACTTCAGTGTCATATTTTAATTCTATGTGGCCCAAATAGGAGACAGGGTGAGAGTTGTTAAGAGAGACAAAGCTGGATGGTAGACTAGGGCTTTGCAGGATAGATTTGGATTTTATCTGGTCAGCAGAGGAATTTCTTTGTAGAGGGAATAACAAATCAACTTTACATTTTAGAAAGCTCATTCTGCTAGGATTATGCAGGGTGGATTAGAATGGTAAAAGCATGGAGGAGAAGTTGAAACAGTTCAAGAGACAAATTTGGGGGGCCTTGATACAAGGCAGCGGCAATGGAGATAGAGAGTAAAGGACGCTTGTCAACTGAATGTAGAGGTTAATTAAAGGCAACTCTCAGATTCCTGATTTGACTGATTGGATTTGGAGAATAATAGTCTAGAAGAGATGATGATTTTGTGGAAAAGACATCATCACAACGGGTTGTATTTAAGGTGCCCTTGGAATATTCAGGTGGAGAATGCATAGCATTTAGCTGTGTTTCTTTTTCTCCCTATTTTACTTAAAGTATTGAACTTTCTGGCACAATTTATCATCTTTCCAAGTCTAGTTTTATTGCTTTTCTATATTTTCTATATGCTGAGATTTAGTTGAGATTTAAGTTTATAGAATTTAAGTACCCTCAAAACAGTAATGAAATTATGGGAATGTTTGCTCAATTATAAATACTAAAGGCTACGATAGGCAGACTTTTGTTTGTTCTAATAGTAGCTTAGATTTCAGTTTAAGTCAGAATGGTTATTATAAGTTAAATGAAAACTAAGGAAGTCAGGTATATAACATATCAAAATTGGTTTTAAATTAGAGTCTTCTAAGTCACAGGCTTTTATTTAAGTAAATTACTTTCAAACTACTGTACTACTGATAAAAGTTTAAGATAAGTGTGTCCTATAAATAATGAAATAGTTAAATCAAATGAAGATCAAGACTCCTGTGTGTTTTGGCCTGCAGAGATCTAGGTCTTAGGAGAACTATATACCTGATTGATGACCATTATCCATTTATATGCTGCTATTGTAGTAAAATATGTTAGACATAGACACCTTTGTAAAATTAACTATGATTTGGTGAGATTTTATTTATAATTGAGATCTATAACAATTTAAAGTGAAGGTTTAAAGGAAAGTTCTTTCTGGCTATCGGTCATCCCTGTTTCACATTATCATTACTATACTTAGGAATATGCTTTAAGGTAGGTTCTATTCTCTTTGACTATGTCTCTTCTCCTTTTGCCCATACTTGACCACCAAAGTCATCCATTGGAAATACACATCTGATCATGCTCCTTGGCTGTCAATAATCTTACTGGTTTTTCAGTGCCTATGGAAGCCTTTCCATCTATATTTCTCGTCATGGCTCTGTGATCAAGCAACTAAAGAGTAACGTTTAGCACAGTAAGGGGTGTCCAGAACTTTGACCTAGCTATATGGCCGGTTGGTCGTATTGGTTCTTAACAAAGCACAAGTTTTATTCTTAGTTAATATTTTTAATATCATTCCTCTGATAGAACCGTAAACATTATATTGAAATGAAATGTTTTCAGCATATTGAAATGATATATATCATTGAGTATATTGAAATGATCTACATATTTCCCCTGTAAACTAAAGTTTGTCAAATTTGGAGGATAATTCTCATTCATTTTTATATCTCTTTCACTTGTCACATAATAGGCACTTACATGGTGATTGACTTAGTCATCAAATTAGCAAAAGAGGTTGGACGAATCTTGCATAGCACATAGCGTAGTGCTAATATTAAGCACATTATCAATAGCACAGTTTATCAAATATCTCCTGACAACTGTTCTTCAAGGTGGTATCCCTGTTACAAAGACTCAAGGCTAAATATTTTAGCAAAGTCCATAAGTCACATGTGGTAAAGCTGGGTTTGAACCCAAATCTGTCCGACTCCAACGCCCAAGACTTTTTCTACTGTCTCAGATCACTTCTTTGAAATGTAGATATTTATTAAATCCTTTAAAATTATTTAATTAACACTATAACAACACAATTCACTAATCAAACTGTCTAGCTAGTAAATTTGGAAACTGGCTCCTTCATTTACCATAAAAGGTAAAACACAATAGCTGGAATATATTTAGAATGTAATTAATTTGATAGGCAACATTTAAGAATAAGTGAAAAAAATAATATGCTGAGTTAATACTAATGCTTGACCCACTTAAAAGTTAGTAGCACTGTTATAATAATTAGGCTTCAGAGCTATCATATCAACTCAGTATCAAGGATATATGTGACTTCCTCCTACTAGTGTGGAAACTAGTGCATATAAATTTCAATGTGTTAGATGAATAAACCTTTAAGGATTATTCCACATCGGAGTAGTAACATTTGAAGTCCTCACACCTTGTGTAAAGATTATGTGGATCAGAAGATGTTTATGAGGAACATATAATTTCGGTTGCTTGCAAGAACACAACATATATACTCATACATTTATGTTTATATATTTATTTCCAATTGTTAAAATAGGATGAATTCATTTGTGACAGGAAGTGAATATTTTGATAATATGTTATTTTTAACTTTATATGTGCTAGAAATGGTATCTAAAGCACTGGTTATGCTAGAGGGAAAAAAAACCCAAACAAACCTTTGGAGCCAGTAGCTCCCAAAGATTGCTAGGTTGACTTCTTATCTATTCTGCCCTTCATTTTTGTTTTGTTTTGTGCTTTGTCCAGTTATAGCATTGATATCTAACTCTTGTTACTTCATGTAGATTTCATGTTAGTTGCTGGTCTTTTGTGTAACATTTTCCTATTCAATAAAAATGTAATAAATATTACAAATTCAGCCTCACTTTAAAAAAAAAAAATCAATGGGAAAAAGACTGAAAGTAATAGTTTTTTTCCACAGAAATCTTTTTTTGTTTGCTTTTCAAAAACCTAGTTTGCTATTTATACCTATTTTAAAGAAGAGACTCACATTTTGAAAATAAACAAACAAAATCCCAAAGCCTTTTAAAAAAATAATAATAATAAGCTTTTTATTTAGTGATAATTTTCGATGTACTCTAGAGGCTTTAAAATTCTTTATAAAAACTCTACATAAATAGTATGCCACATTTTTCTAAATCGGTCTCATAGCACTAAGGCCAGATGCATGATTTTTAAATGTAACAGTCATGGGAGTTAAGAAGTTGCTACTCTGAAAACAATGAGAAAACAGTAAAAAACTTTCACTCTATTAAGCTCAATCCTCAGGCAAAGATGTTAATTTAACAGACTCTGAGACACCATTTATGTTATTTTGGCAATTTTAACTCTCTGGGTGTGATGAAGGAAGCAGTTTTATACCAAGAATTCTGGATGAATTAAGAATTAATTAAGAAACAACCTTAAACATGGTATTGACTCCATATTTGGATATAGTTCTGAATGGTTTCTGCATAATTAACAAAAATAAAAGTAAAACCAGTCACCATCAGGTGGTCTTAATGAAATAAAAATTAATGAAGTGATTTTACTGACTATAAACTATACCATTGAAAGATAACCTAAACTGTGTAGTATTAATTACATACAGTAATTCGAGTTTTAAAAAAAAACGAAGAAGGGGTTTTGTAAACAAAAAGTTGTGACTTTTGAAAGAAGATAAAGGTAAAAGATGTAGATATTAACATTAATATGTAATACACATAACAGAGAGATTTAAAAAATTAAAGTTGTGAAAATTGTTCACCTTTTAGGATATAAGTTAAATTAGCCTCTTGTTCTGAAAAAACAAAATTTGTTATTTAAAATGCTAATTTTTTTTTCTTCTTAGGTCATGCACTTAAACCTCAGGTTTCCTCTATTTTCACATCATTTTTGGATGGATTAAAAAAGTTTTATATTACAAAGGTAAGAATTTTTATAAAATGCTAAAATTTTAAATGCTTAGGATTTTAATTGATTTTGTTTCCTTCTTTCTCCCCTTCACATGAACCTGTTATGTTTTTCCAGGTTGCCATGTACATTTCATAACTATTATTTTTCATATTGAAACAAATATTTTATCAAGTAAATTAATGCTTTCAATTTCAGAAATTTTAATTTTTTTCAGGTTTGAAGTTCTTAAAAATAACACTGTATTAAACAGTTTCATGCATATAACACTATAGTTTGAATTTTTTCCTTTATAGTAGATATCTAGAAGTGAAATACAAGTATATTCTTCTTTTAACTATTAATTGCTGAATTCCTTTCCTATGTTTATACCAGCTTATATTACTGCTAGCAATACATATGTGCCATTTTTTTTGTTGCATTCTTGCTGTTGCTTGTGAGATTTTTGTTTTGTTATGTTTTAAATTTACTGAATCCAGGGGGGAAAGGGAAATAGTACTTTATTTTAGTTGATGTTTCTTGAAATTCCAATTAGGCTGACCATTTCCCTGTATTTCTTAAATATATTTTTGTATGAATTAGCCGAATATGGTTATTTTTCCAGGAGTGGCAGCTTCATGTTTTTTTTCTTGGTGCTTTGGTGTGTGCCCTATGAGTAATGGAAGTTTTAGATACCTTTGTCATAATGTTGTAAATAATTTTTCCAGTCAGGTAACTAAATAAAAGATTTTTTTTTTTTTGGTGCCCAAGTTTCAAATTTTTATCTTTACCTGTGATTATTTAATTACTTCTGAGCTTAGAAAATCTTCCTTCCACCAGAACTATGATTAGGATAATTTTTCTCTCTATTACTTTTTTTGCTAAATGGGAATTAAAAATTTTTCGTCTTTATTAACTATTTGAATTTTTTCAATTTTATAATGTGAGATAAAGTTCTAAATTAATCTTTATCTCCCCTTCCTCCAACTGCTAACCAGTTGTGATAGCGCCATCAACTAACTAATCCCTGCTTCTCTTTGATTTGCCATGTCTAAGACATCTTACATACTTATCCAAGAAAGAGACTCTGTCTTTTGTTCTTAAAAATGTAAATGGATTTAATTTCTGTAGGTCTAGTTCTTCCCCCTTGTTTCTTGTGCTTTATCTCGTTATCACTATCACCTGCCTGTTTATTATTCTAGAAAAACTTTAGAAACTCTTCTCTGTTTTAGAAAGTCCATCTAGATTTTTATTAGAATTGAAATAAAACTAGTTTATCAATTTGGGCAAGGTTTATAATACTTAGTTTATACATTTAGAAACATGTATCTTTCTCATCTTTTTTTAGACATGTTTTCATAATGAAATTACATTTTCTTTCCAATTTATTCTTAGATATCTTGTTTTTTAATTTGTATGCATAAGGTCTCCTTTGAAAATATTATTTAATAAGAAGTTATTATAGTATATAAGAATGTGGTTGGTTTTTATTCTCTCCCACCTTACATCTTGCTACTTTATTATATTCCATCATTTTGGTAGTTTTGATTGTTACATTTATAATTTTTACAAGTTATTTGTTGTGTTTACATACCAATATATAATTACAATTGGCACTATGGCATACTTTGAACCGAAATGTTTTTTCATAGTTTTACTATACTATAATGACCTGAATAGGTGCATTAAGCATTCTTTGACATCTAAAGTTCCAAAGGTCAGGCTTTAAAGAGTTGATGTGTTTGAGCCCAAATCAGAAGGAAAAAGATCAAAATGGATTTTGATTTATTATTTGTAGAATAAGACTTATCTATAATAATAATTTTTTTCTTTGTAGTTTAAAGGATTTGATCCAAATCAGCTAAGTGTCGCTACATTATTGTTTGAGGGGGACCGTGAGAAAGTTCTTCAACATGAAAAACAAGTATATGACATTGCTGCAAAATTTGGGTATGGCTTTAAGTTCATAATGCCAAGAGAAACTTAAGCTAAAATTCTTTTATCTCCAAGCAGTTGTTGATGTACCCTTTCTAGTATTATATTTGTAGTGATATATGATAGTCAACTTAAAATGTTGTGTTGGTTTACTCTCAAAATGTGTAGGAAGTTAGTTTGGTATATTGCTCTTACTTGTCTAATTATATATATGATATATTAAATATTTTATTGTCTTTTTCCATTAATGCTAATAATATTTGCTGTTGTGCTAGAGTGGAATGGGAAAAATTCCTTGTCATGTTACTGTTTAGTGGTAATAGTATATGTATAAAACATGCCAATAGTATGTTTTTAAAAGGAAATTGTGTTTAATCAAAAGTTTTTGATAAATTACCTATATCCCACCCCCTGTCACTTATTGTTTTGTGCTGGTATAAAGAAACAGAAAACATTTCACATCTATAACCAACTGAATAATGATTGGGTGGTTTCTGTCTGTCTGCTTGATGGATTATATGATTGATCGATGGGAACTGTAGTGAAAATGCCATTTATCAGGACTACATTTTTTTTTCTTTCCTTTTTAAGTACATAAACTAACAGTTTTGTGGACCATCTCTTTTATTTTAAAATTTAAAATATATCATACACATTATACTTAATTTTTTTGAGTTCTTTGTGAATATTTACTTTTATTCCTGGTGTTTTTTATTTTATTTTATTTTTCAGTTACAGTCGACATACAACATTATATTAGTTTCAGGTGTACAACATAGCAATTATTTATTTATGTAACGTTCAAAGTTACATAAATAAATAAATCTAGTACCCATCTGACACTATATATAGTTATTACAATGTTATTGACTATATTCCTTATGCTATACTTTACATGCCCATGACTGTTTTGTAAGTACCAATTTGTAATTCTTAATCTCTTACTCCTTTTTTCCTGGTGTATTTTAATTTTTAGGTATTTATCAGAACCATTTTGTCAGTTTTATTTAATTTGAGCCACCAACTGTCATAAATGTCTTTTCATGTAATGTCAGTTTTTCTCATATAACACCAGCCGTTTACAACTTAAAAGTAAGAATAGGTCATCCTTAAAATGACGCTAGGTCTCTAGATACTGATA
Organism: Pteropus medius; assembly: GCF_902729225.1. Taxonomy (NCBI): domain Eukaryota; kingdom Metazoa; phylum Chordata; class Mammalia; order Chiroptera; family Pteropodidae; genus Pteropus; species Pteropus medius. The sequence goes on from NW_024354875.1 coordinate 36,395,109, forward strand.
CTGAGGCCCAGAACAATTGATTTAATTTTAGCAATTTGCTTATACTAAACAAAACTTATATCAGATTCATCCATTAAAAAAAGGTTTTGGTAAATGAGGTATCTATTTAAAGCAAGGGTAAAGCATTAAAAACTTAAACCCTAATTGAGGTCTTATTTTTTGCTATTACTGTTTGCTGCTAGTTAGTTATAATTAATTTCTGAGTGTAATTTCATCCTCGCTCTCTTCATTTAGATGCTGAAATCTGTGTTGAACAACCAAGGCTGTCATTAAGCAGATGACTTAGGGCTATTTTGATTTTTTGGAGTTTATGAATTTAGAATGCACACATCCAATTTCTTCCTGCTTTAGATAAGAAAATGCAGGTTTCTGTGTGGTTTGTCACACTGGATCTAAAGTGGAAGAAAACCCCCACCCTCACCCCCACGCCACCCCCAGCTTCACCAGATATTAGAAGAGGGTTTAAAGAAAAATGGCTTGACCTGAGACTGCAAAATAGGACTTTTTCTCATCCTGATGTAAGAGAGACAGGCCCACTAAATGTTCATACTTGTTACTTCTCACCAGATACATGCTTTGAATGCGCCTTCTTAAAGATTCCCAGTGAAGATCTTCTGGACTAGTCTTCACTCTCCTTTCCTTTCTTTCTATCACTATTCCCAGGCTGAACTGTTTATGTTTCCTAGATCAGTAGTGTTTTTTCTCTCTTGGACTCAGGTCTGATTTTATTTCATATCTCCCTGAAGTATGGGCTCAGCTATTTTCCTCCAAGCATTGCCACAGCAATTTTCTGACTAGTTTCCGATTTGTTTTGGAACTCTGACTCCCAACCCCAACCTCACATCCATACACACCCAACTCAGAACTGTCTTCTGTTTCTTACTTTTCACTCTTAGCTGTTTGACCTAAGTTCTGTCTTCCTCGCTTATTAACATTCTACTGATACACCTCTTTCATTTCTTCTCTGTCCCCAAGTAGTTCTAGATGGGAGCTGCTCCTGTCGAGTCTTTGCTACTCCTTCTGGATGACATTAATTAATGTAGATCCAGCTATAATACTAAGTCAGAAAATCTGATTTAGCCCATATATCCTAGCCTAAAATTTCTTTGCAGTATTTATATAGAACAGGGTACCTCTACTTTGTATTACTTACTTACTGCCAAATCCAAGCAAAGCTTCAGGGGAAAAAAGGATTTAACTATAGGTATTAATCGAAGCCTCAAGGGAAATGATTCTTTTGGAAAAAGCTCAAATCGCAGAGGCTCAACACCTGAGTCTTGGGCAACACCGTGGTTAAGGGCTCAGCATCCTGAGAACAAGGAGATGCTGTTAGGGTATTGAGAAGAGAGACATAAATCAGTCATGACTCAAGAAAGTCACAAGAAAAGATATTTTTCTTTTTATCTGGTTTTATTAAGGAATTTTAGGTTGCTGCTTTGAGAGTTTGGGGTAAGTTTTATTTAGTTGACCAGGAATAGTTAAAATTTAATTTCTGCCTGATGATGGAAAGAAGCAAAATTTAAAACTCTACTGAAGGTAGTGGAAATCAGTAATCATTCGTAGTCTTTTAAAATAAGAATGACTTTCACAGAGCAGAAACTTGGACTGAATTATGTGTTATATGGAATGAATTCTAACTGTAGATCACCAAATACAATTTCTATGGATAAAACTACTTTCAATTTGAAATAGATAGTTCATATGTTCATAGTAGTAAGACCTTATATATTGGTCTTATACTTGTCTGTGTATTGCTTCATAAACTTTAGTATTTCTGTGTAAGTATGTTTTGTCTTTCATTTAAGTTATAAGTTTCATAAAATAAACAACATGTCTAATACTCCAAATACTATGTGCTCAAGTATTCAAGAAACTTCTCAGTATTTGGAAGGGCCTAGTCAATCATTGCACATCTTATATATGATTAAGATAATAAAAATACATGAATACATGAAAAAGAATATAATACAAATAAAATAAGAGTATTTTAAGTATCTTATTATACTTGTGAAGATTATTTAAGTTTGTTTCTCATGTCTGATTTTCTGTTCCTTCAACAATATGAGTAGAAGTAGTTAAGTTCATGAGTCAGTTTTATTAGTTTGGTAGATAAAAGTTTGAAATTAATGACCAAACTGAAATATTAAAAGTACTTTCAGATTTTTATTATCCAAGCTTATTCTCTTAACAGCTCTTTGATATATTTATGACAAATGAGAGTGAAATAAAAATTAAATGCAATGTAATATATGTTAATTTGGTAAGCCATTATCTTGATGTGTTATATCAGTTTGGTTAGTTTTACATTTTTTTAATAGTTCATTTGAAATTTATTAACAGTTCTTTAATTACAGTGGATTGGCAGCTGGAGAAGATAATGGACAGAGAGGTTATTTGCTGACCTATGTCATTGCATATATTCGAGTAAGTTATCTCATATTTCCTTTGTTAACTTATGTTGCAAACGATACTTTTTCTTACTTTGAGTGAATAAAATTACTTTCTTTATTTTCATAAATTTTAAAGTACTGTAATTTAGCACATCATTTTATAAGAACCCAAGATTAGCTACAAATCTACCTCAAATTCTCCCATAGTGAGCATTTTAATGTAATTTTAGGTAAGATCTAAATTTTAGATTGCAGTGAATTTGAAGTATGTACGTCTTATTGCTCCCCCTCTCCAATGCTGATGGGGAAAAAGTACATTTATTGCTTGTGTGCTGTTAGAAATTGTGATTAACAGATTTAGAGATTATTAATTAAACTTTTCATATGTGGTTTTGAGGAATTTAAAGATTTTTAATAGATCTTTCTGTTCTTTAGAAGAATGGAGCTTTTCTGTGTCTGGAAGTTGATTTTGCCATTCCTAATATTGTTTGATTAAAAGCAAGCTGCCTTAGTTAGCAACATTCCTAACTTGATCCACAATCTATTTAAACATGTATAAATGTTTTTTTAACTGTCTTTAAAAGTTGATATTTAACTTGATTCTGAGTAGTTATTGATTTACTGGTGATGATTACTATATAGAATTAAAGATAATTTGTATATATTTGAGCTCTAAAATTTTTCTGATTTTTTATTTTCTATTTGTGGGAAACTATTAGTCATGTTAACCTTGAGTCCTCTATACTTATTGATATGACAGTGTTCTTCTGAAAGTTTATTCATATGTTCATTTGTTTTGTTTTTTCTGCTTTGACTATAACAAACTTCAAGTTTCTTAATTGTTTTCTGCTATTGCTAGGGTTACTTTGTAAAAATATTGCTTGTTATGTAATTTAAACTGTCTTGTTTTAAAAGGTCATTTCTCAGCTATCCTGTTGAGAATTTGGCTTCCCCAAATATTGAATTTTCTGATTTTTCACTTGGAAATTATTTTGAAGGAAATACGTACATGAAATTATATAAATGTTTTTGCTTTTCTAAGAAAGCTTGAATTGTGTTCTCATTTTTAAAATAATTTAATCTTAGGTAAGATCCAAATTTCAGATCACAGTGAATTTGAAGTATGTAGATCTTTCTGTTATTCCATCTCCCTCCCCCACCCATGCTCATAGCGAGAAGTATCTTGCCTGTGTGCTGTGTTAGAAATTGTGATGAACAGGTTTACAGATCACGAAAGATGATTTGAAGTCTCATAAATAATTTTTACCTCCATAGATTGACAGTATCCCAAGTTTTCCTATAGTAAGCATTTGGATATATATAAAATTTTGTTTGTTAGGCATTTTCTCTGAGGATATTGACCATTTTCTCATAATACTAAATTCAGAATTCTAGGAAATGAAATGGAACTGTAAGAAGTACAGCATAGACACAGTTTGAAATTTCTTAATTATTAAGATTCCAGTTAGTGTTAAAACTTAAAAGTAAGTTAAAGATTTTTGAGAGAAAGGGGAGATTATTTGTCTTATTTTTTATTTTCCCAATGCTTAATACTGTTGTCACCAAATACATGTTTACTGAATAAATGAATGCATAAGAGAAAAACACATTTTAGATCATTAATTTGGAGACTTTTCCTGCCAACCAGTGGTAGAGTTGAAGTGATTCATTTTACTAGAAGTAAAAACTTAACATGTATTGACTTTTCTACTTTATAAACTTTTTTCATATCTTTATATTTCTTTGGTGGCTTGTGAGTTATTCTTTTCAGTTTTGAAATTATAAAATTGTACTTTAAGTAAAGAAATTAGTGTTATAAGTTGCTTATCATGTAAACATTACATCTTTTATGCTATAAAATATATTTTCCTAGCAGAGGTGCTTCCAAATGTTCAGTCTATTCAGTCACTACAATGAGAGGCACTATATTTTCTGATTTGTTTTTAAGGAAAAGTTGCTTTGAAGAAAGGGTGATATAGTGTCTCCTTCCTGTAGTCTCCTTTCCACCTACCTTTCCTACTTCCCAGCTCCTTCAAGTGGCCTGATGGTCACTTTTTGGTATTAATTTGCTGTTTAGACTACTAAAAATCTGTTTTGCTAATATTCTCTACATGTACGTAGATACTGGATAAACAGACTGTTCACTGGAGAAATATTTCCTACCATGTGTCAGGCACTCTGCCCAGTGCCAAGGGTACAGAGGAGAACAACACGAAGTTCCTTCTGGGGGTTATATCTCACTCTTGGGGCCACTTTTCAGTGCTCTTATAATGTGGATATTAAAAGAGCCATGGAGGTTGAAGTAGAAGAAACATGTAATACTAACAATTACATGAAACACTAACAATGAACGTGAAATACAAACAATATTATTGATTCTTCTGCATCTGTTGTAATTTCTTGATATTTGTGTATGTGTCTGAACAGGACTTGGGTTTGGAATTCTACGTATTAGGAGAATCTTTTGAGACTTCTGCTCCTTGGGACAGGTAAAATGAAATAAAATGCCTGATATTAAAATATACTATCTGAATTGTTCAAATAATGTATCTTTGTGTGTGATTATGTAAGCATAAAGTTTTATAAAGAAACACTGAAACAAGGTGATCACTTTTATTTAAATATCTCCATCAGAATGTCATATTTGAAAGCGATATTTTTTGGTTTGAGGCAAATTCGTTCATGTCCCATAGAAGGAAGGTATTATTGAAGTTTACATTTTAAAGAATCTTATTGAATGCTAAATGCCACTATATGGTTTTTATTAAGCTTTGATCTAAATTTTTAAGTGATAAATATGTTTAAATGTTCTCTAAAAAGTCTCCCAAAATTATAAAAGCCGTTAACTTTCTTTTGTAATGTCATTTAGCCTTTGATATTTATGTATTTGCTCTTAAGCAAGATCTTAACTTGCATTTAAGCAATTTCTAAAAGATATCCAATTTAAGAAATTATGTGCAATTTTTAAATTACATATATATACAGATATTGGTTAGGGAATTAATAGGAAAAACTGATTAGGAAATGAGAAGTAGTTTTATTAAAAACAGACTCAAGTTAATTCATTTAGTAGTAAAATATTTTTAAGGAGATTATATGTTTTATTCTATTATGGCTTACATTTCACTTTTTCTTTATAAAGTTAACAAATCATTTAAAATTCACAGTAAAGTTTATAGGAAATAACAAATCCCCATGAATCCACCTCTGGGATGGTACATATCTTAACATTTTTATTCTACTCTATCTTCTTTTTTTTCCTCCCCCAGAAATGTTTTTACTTTTCTACATTCAGTCTTCATGTATAATGAGTTATGACTTATGGAGTTGTGATCAAGAACTTGTTAGTTAAAAAAAAAAAAGAACTTGTTACTTTTACAAATATGTAAAATTCATTAACCCCTGTAGATATTAAAGCTTAGTAAGTTTTCTTATATATTTAAAGAATTTGTTTTATGAGTTGGATTTTCAAAATAAAAACATATTAAATTTTAATAATCTAAATGCTTTACAAGAGATTTTTTAAAAACATGCATTCTTACCATTCCATAAAGGAGGTATAGATAACATTGATAAATCATATTTGCCTGCAGTTCTCATAAAATAAACCATAACTTAAGAGCAGTGTTTTGTAAAATTAGAATTTATAAAGGTTTCAGATACTGTATTTATAAAATAAAATTTGACATGCTAATAACACTAAAATCCTTTTCATATTAATATTTTAATCATCTATTCTTTGTTTTTATTGGAAGTTTAGATAACTTTAATGTATTTTATAAAGCATAATCTGTTTAATGTTGTTATGTTTATCAAATTGGTTTTCACACAGTCATATCAGTCTTGAGACTAGAGATAGGCCAGCCTTTGAAGTTTCTTTGTTATCTTTTCCATTCTCATGATTCTAAACAGACCATACTTTAAAATCAGTGTCATTACATAGCTGGGACATTTATTGGAGAATAAAATGGCTTCTACATACCTTAAGAGTTTTATCTTGCAGATGAAAGAAAATATGTAGTTATAATAGTATGCTACAGTTCCCATTAAAAAATAGATTAATGTTGTTAAATATTATTAATCTCCCCTCATCCATCTGTTTTCATGGACTTTTAATATCAAACAGCCTAGCATAGCTTTACAAAAGGTTACATGTCCAGTAAGTCTTTATTGAACTGGAGTTTAGCTCAGTGCTTGAGAATAGGCTATTGAACATTTGTTATAATGATTTTTTGTTAAATTATTTTTAAATTGAGGAAAACTTCTTAGACATGGATACAAGATTGGTTATTCCTATAACTGAGAATTGAATTTTCATTAACATGTTCTTTATAGCTTTAAAGCTTTTAAAATCTTGAAATTAAATTTATTTTGAAATTTGGGTTTTCCTAAGTGTAGGACACTGCCTTCAGGAGACTTGAGTGTGCTGTTCTGACTTTTTGTCTTTTCTATGCCGAAAAAAGAAAGGATTTTGCTTCCTTGAAGTTATGAATGGAAGGCTCAATTTGAATGATAAAGGCTCTTGTTTTTTCTTGAAAGAATAAGTATGAAGGTTTTAGTTAAGAGAATTTCTAACTTGAAGGATGCCAGATAAACCAGCATTATTAGAATTTGTAATTCAAAAACAATATTGTATTCAATTTTCTTTTCTAGAGTTGTAGATCTCTGTAGAAATGTAAAAGAAAGAATAACAAGGGAATGCAAAGAGAAGGGTGTTCAGTTTGCTCCTCTTTCTACATGCAGGTGAGTTTTTTATTGCTCTTATACTTCTTACTCGGAAAAAAAGAAAACTTTTAATTAATGGAGAAGTGTAATCCGCCAGCTGAGGAAAAGCATCAGTCTATACCACCTAGCAAGCTTTCCTGAACTTCACTTGCCACCTTGTTAGGATTGTGCCACTAGCATATTACAGCAATCCTAAGCCCTTTAGGAGTAAAACACCCATCTGTGAATGAGCCTTATACCATCTGGACAGCATGACAGTGAAGACCCAAATGTCTGAGCTCCTGCAATAAGAGAAGACATCCTTCTTCATTCACTGAAACTATAAATTACATATATTGTCAAGGAACTTTAAGTTACATACACAGTCAGCATAGCTCTTTCTTCAACAGAGAAAAATCACTAACCATTTTATCAGTTGTCGATTAAATGAATGCATGTGGAATAAAGGAATGAGTGGAACAAAAGATCCAAGTGAAGATTAAGTCATTGCTTTCCAGCAGATCTTTCTGCAATAATGGAAACGTTCTATGTCTGCCCTGTACAGTGTTGTTGCCACGAGGCACGTATGGTCATTGAGCTGTTGAAATGGGGCTAGTGTGACTGTGGAACTGAATTTGAAATTTTATTTAATTTCAAATAATTTAAATTTAAAATGCCACATTGGCATCTTCTATATTGGACAGTTAAGATCCATATTGGATCCATCTTGTGCTCTTTGTTAAATAGGGCAGCAGCCCAAATGGAAATTTTTTTGAGAAGGGGCACTTTGTATGCAATCTTTTGGTATTTTCTGTGTAAACACCAGAAGATTAAATGTGTCAAGATTGAATTGAGCATTTGACAGCTCTAAAAAGTTATGGAATTAATTGGAAAGTAGAATAAAGAGAAATTGGGACAGATCATGAGCAGGGGAACCTTGAAGTAAAAGATACAGTAGTAATCTAGCACTTTAAAATTTATTGAACATTCTGTATTATGTAATTGCCTCTCCTTTTTTCTGTGTGTGTGGTTTTATAGACTATAACTCCAATATTTATTATAGAAACATAAAAAATAATATAAGCATGAATATAAGTTAAGTAATTTGAAATTAATGTAATATCTTTATTGTTAAGTGCACCAGATGCTGCACTCTGAAACAACAGTTATGCTTCAGCACCACAGCATTTCCGTGTATTTCTGTTCACGATGCTTGTTCTTCTGATTTGCCTGGCATCAGTCTCAGCCTGGGAAGGCAGACGTGGGCCTGTTCCAGCCCCAAAACTGGACCCTACCTACCACCTGCATCTCCATGGCAACTTCCTGCTTAGTTTTTAATTTCTTTGTTTTGTAATACTAAATGTGTCTGAAGAGTAAAGGAACTTTTCTGCTGTTTATTAGTAATTTAATCTCTTTGAGCTCTAAGTTTATCATTAGTAAATCGCATCTACCTGAAAGGACTCTTGTGAGAATGAAATACAAAAGCATATGAAGAGCTCTGTAAATGCCATTGTGTTGTTATGGTGTAATTACATTAAGGTTGAGGTAGATAATTTATACCAGTGTTAGTAAGGAAAATTTGGATATTTGGTTTTTGTCTCCCAAAGACAAATCATCAAGAAGGCATCAGTTTTTTAGGCCCTCTTATTTTTGACATAGCATAATAATTTGCATGTATTTGCTTTGCAAGACTAGAAATATTTCTCTATACTCTTTAAACTGCTATCTCTTCTGTGATTTTTTTTCTTTTTGTTTTTACATTCTCTCATGGTGTACTTCCCTACTGCCATATTGTGTTTCTTAGTTCTACTTATTGCTCCTACTGAAACAAATATTTTTTAGAATTTGATACATTGTACTTCTGCTGGATAAGTAGGTAAAATTCTAACATGAAATGTGAGGAAAGCATCTTTCTCATGTTAACTGTTCATGTCAACTAGGATCTCCTTGAAATAGTCTTTTCTGCTTCTGTGTAGGAAAGATAATTAGGGTTCGAAGAGCATTTCAGGAAGTACTAAGTCAAGTCTATGTATCAACATGTTTTAGAATAAGTGTATTCAGTATAGAATCAAAGAATATAAAAGCTAAAAGTGTGGATTTAGAGAGACTGTTGGCTGGAGTTTGCTATATCTGAAGGAAGGGTACTAGAGGCCTTATGATGTACAATAAAAATCTTATAACTTGGTAAAGCTATTGCTGACTTAATGAGCGATATTTGAGAGAATCTTTTTAATTTGGAGGCATCATTAAAAATGAAATTTTTAAGTCCTTGAAGTCTAAGGAAAAAAATTTTGTGTTTATATTATCAGCCCAAAGTGATACAATAAGTCCTCCCTTAACATCATCAATAGGTTCTGTGACTTTAAGGGCAGTGACATCTGACGAAACCAGTTTTACTATAGGCTACTCGATATAAACAACTTAAGTTCCTGTGGCATTTCGTCAATGTTAGAACAAAACGTTGAATGAAATGATGTTATTCGAGGACCTGCTGTACTTACTTCTTCTCTTGATAATCTAGTCTTTCAAACCTCTTATTATAATACCCAAAACAAATCAGGCCTAATAACCCAAAAGTCATTTTTTACCAGTGAAATTTGAAACATTTTAAATAATATAATCTATTCGTATGCAGTTGAGAAGTTTTTATACTTTTGTCAAGTGGCAACCTAACACAATTTATCTTCCCTTCATCCTTCTCTCCCACTTCTCTATTCAAGGTCTCTAGGGACTTCTCCCCTTCCATTATGCAAATATCATTGTGATAAACCACTACTTATTGAAAGTGATTGGGAAGTAAAATATTCTGCCTTAGGATACTTTGTATAATAAGTCTAGTTTCTTCACAAGGTATTCACAGGGTCTAAGAATCTTCATTGTGTATTATAGGTAGGTAAAATTGGTATACTTAGACTGAATTGGCCATATGTCATTAACTAAATAGCTATTTTTTAAGGAATGATTGTCTGATAAAAGCTTAAATGCTCAGCTTCTGTGATTATCTTCTAAAACCAAAGTTTAGAATGTACAAAGTCTAGTTATTTGAATGGTTTTGATAAATAGGAATTTTACTTATAGCTTATACTTGATTACACTAACATTTAACTAGAGTTTGATTTTAATTTAGTTTGATATGACCTGCTTAATAGTAGCCAAAGAGATTATTCTGTGTTGAACATAAATGTTGAATGTGTGAGATGTATTTATTAAACTAGTTTTTAAAAAAGCTATTTCAAAATTAATTTAAAATAATTATCGATCTCATTGAAATCAAAGATCCCAAGGAAAATAATTTAGCTGTAGGGTGCATTTATTGAGTTTATTTCATTTCTGTCCATTAAAAAGTACTTTGCGTATTGGAATAGACATTTCAACCTTAAATTTTCTGAAGAAATTTTATGGGAAGGAATTCCTAGCCAGTGAGTCTGATACAAGTAAAGTAGTCCAAAAAGCATAGAGCAAAAACACTTTTTAGAAATTAAAGAATAGTAGAATGACTTTGGCAACCACAGTATCACTTGTCAAAGTCATTTTGGAAGAGGTTAGTGTTTAACTGTCTAAAATGATACAATTAATCTATTAAAAGGTATTAGATCTGAGTCACTTTTTGAAATGGACCCAAATTGAGTTTTCCCAAAGATGTTTTTATTATTTCAGTTTTGTCTTTCTTTGAGATACTTAGCTACTGAAAATTAAACTGTAATGTCAATCCTGGATTTGTTGGAAGGTGACAATGCTCTATTAATATTTATTTACATAATTAATATTTTTTATATTAATTCTTATAGGAGTGATGTACATTTTACTAATTGCTATAAACTCATTTCATTCCTATATCCTTTAAATTTATTTAAAGTTGATTATTCCTAAAGATAGTACTGTCATAGTTAAAATGGTTTTCTAGTTTTTCTTAAACTTTGTAAATTTGGTACTTAAAATGTAAATATTCAAGGCATCTTTTTTATGAGTGTGAATTAACACTAGAAAGAAAACACAGCTGGCAAATTGACAGTAGCATTGTTAAACAGTTTATTTCTTCTGTTCTGAGGCACCTAACATTTGGCCTAAAAGGCCATTAAAATTTTAGATTAGATTAGATTCTGTTTGTATTGTGTAGTAAAAGAGTATTTCTTCTGTACTTGCTCCTTCTGTTAAACTCTTTGTGGGAACTTCCATAAATTGCATTCAGAGATTTAGCTATGATTACCTTAGCTCCCTTTTAAATGCTTCACCTAATTCATTTTGAAAGCCCAGACATACATATACACGCAATTTAATTATCTAATATTCTTGATATCTTTTGTAAATACACATAAAACATGCACACATATATGGGGCCCAGAGTAACCTTTGGAGACACTATTTTAAGGTCATGTCAGTGCATTTGATATAATCATTCAGTTTGTTTTCAAAGTCCTTACTAATTATTAATGTGAATTTGCTGTATTTTACCTAGTATGATCATTTTACCTAGTATGATCATTTTACCTAGTATGATCATTTTAGTATTTGAACATTTCTCTTGTTTCCTAGTTTTAAATTCTCATAATTATTTCTGTTAACTTTGAGGAAGTTTAGACTTACAGAGGATTATCAAGTGCCATCTAGTGTGTTTGGGGGCTGTCTTTCACTACAATATACTTTATAAATTTAACTACAATATATTTTGTAAAAAAAGAAAAATCTCTTCTGAGGAATTGAGGTGTTTGTTTATTTCAGGCCAATTGGAGAAACATGTACATCGTTTTTAAATTTTTAAACTTTTTTGGGTAATAGCCAGACTTACCAAAAAAAGTTGTAAAAAGAGTACAAATAGTTCCTGTATATCCTTCATCCAGCCAATCTACATTCCTTCAATGGAGTAAGAGACTGGGTAAAGAATGAGATTATGTTTTAAGCAAATCTTTCAGATGATCTTGCTTTTAAATTTCTAGTCATTAAATCTGATTTCACTTAAAGCCTTGTGGGGATTTTGTCTGTTTGTTTTTTAGGGTGACGCAGACTTATGATGCAGGTGCATGTATCTATTTCTACTTTGCCTTTAACTACAGGGGAATAAGTGACCCACTGACTGTTTTTGAACAAACTGAGGTAATTTTGCATACATTAATATAGCTCTTACATTCTTCTATTAACTTCAATAAACTTGACTATCAATTTATGAATTTTAGTTTGACCCTTTAATCACTTGTAGTTTACCTGGTTGATAGCCCATAGAAATGAGAATATTTGTTGCACTGGGTTGTATACTGAAATGTGAGTATAGCATTAATGTTCTCTTTGTAAGAATTAATATTCTAAAATTAATATTCTGTAGCTTGTTATTTTTTTGGTTGTTACTTATAGTACATAATGCCTGATGAAATTAAATAACAAAGGACTCTAGGAATCCTTGATACCACTTTGGCAGCCCACCTATCTCTAGATGGTGGCCACAGTTGAGGTCAGAAGCCTTAATGCTCTTGGTTTGTGTTGCTGTTAATACCCTTATAAATTTTTTTGTTTGCTAAAGCTCTATGTAGGTCATTGAGGTTCATTTGTTAGCAGTTTTATTACATTTCTTAAATGGCCTTAAGCGTCTAATTTTTGTAAAGTCTTCTAAGTTTGATAGTCAGAATTTCTCAGGTCTAGAATTGAAGAAACAAACCAGACTGTGGAGGAACCCGGATGAGATTGAGGTTTGTTAAAACTTCAGGTGTCCTAGTGTTTTAATTCTATTATGTGCCCACCAGAGATAGTACCACAGGTGATTTTCAGTGGTACACTTTTAAACTCAAGCCATAGACAGGTTTTGGTAGGCTTCCTTCTATGTCTCACCCTTTTAACAGCTTGTTGGTATAGTGAGATGTTGGTATAGTGAGATGTTTACTTCAGAGTAGGACCTGGCTCTGTCTTCACAAAAATTCTTTTCATTGTTACTAACAATTTAGTACTGCTGAATTGATTATTTTGCCTCCTTTTTCTTTTCTAGAAATCTCAAAGTGACTACTGTAGATATTGTACCTATTCACTGAAAAAAACTACAAAGGCTATATATTTCAATTGCTTTTAAGTGCAATAAATCTAAAAGAAAGGAAAATTAGGCTTCTAGTTTATTATTTAGCCCAGGAAGTCTGTGCCTCCTGTGGGAGTTGGGTCTTACTCTCACTAAAAAGTGAAATCTAAGTAGCAACTATTTGTCCTGTTGTTTCCAAATACAGGCAGCTGCTAGAGAAGAAATCCTCGCCAATGGAGGGAGCCTGTCACATCACCACGGAGGTACTCTTGTTCGGGTGTAGAATTTACAGTATTCCTAATGTAAAGAATACTTGTTTTGATAAAATGTCGGGAAGAGTCACAATACGAATAATATGAGAGCACTTAAGAGTTCTTGGAAGTTTTAATGTCTGTCACTGAGGTAGTTTAGATTGTGGGAGTAACCAACAAAAGCTTGACTTGACAAGCCTGCCTAGATACGAACCTAGACAGCCTTCTGAGTTCTCAGAGAACTTCATGTTACCCAAGAATAGCCCAGCTTTCCTTTTAAAGGGAAAAAAAGAAAAACAACATAAATGTTTTTCAGCCGCCATTGGAATGTAGCTAGATATCAGTTGTACCATACATTGAGGAGCTGTTTGTTCTGCCCACCCAAAATTCAACAACTTAAGACAAGATATGAAAATAATCTCTTTTCAAGATTTTAATGCTGTTTTGTTCTTACTTGGTAATCATTGTGGTATTAAGTTTTATCAGAGAATTGATCACATCACCAATAAAAACTAGGGTATATCTACCTATGTTACTACTGGGCTTATGAAAGTCATATGAAACAGTTTTTAAGAAATAAAACAATGGCTCTTCTGTCATTAAAATTGTAATTGTAATTTTCGAGGTTATCCACCTGTTCCCCTTAATAGACACATATCTGAATATATCCTTCAATATAATTTGGTACTTAGAAAAATAGACATATTTAGATTTAGAGAGGAGCATGAGGATAATAAGACTACCAAATTAAAGAATTCAGCTCCTCCTAGATTCTCAATGTCCCTCTTTCCCCATTTTCATCATTGCTATTTAGCATTATCTCACATGCTTTATATTTATACTTCTTAATATTTCCTCTTACTGAAAAGTGAAGATCCATAGGACAGGGACTTCTGTTTTGTTTATTGCTAAATACCAGCACTTAGAACAGTATTACCCACCTCCCACTCCTCATCAGCTCTCCATACACGTGTATAGGATGAATAAAGAATTTTGGTAGAAAAAAGAGTGGGCTATAGAGGATCTGTGTCCATATAACATTATTGTAGCCAGGCCTGGAGAAGATTGCTAATGCGAATGAATGAATGAAGTAAAAAAGAATTCCCAGCATGCTTGTATCATCTTAATCTTTTGCTATCGCCTTACTTTTTTTTCTTAACCCCCACAAATAAATTTCTAACTTAGCTTACTGATAAATATTAAAGTGAACGAATTTGTTCTTTTCCTCTTTTTACTTTTATTATCTTTTAATGGAGATCATAATGAATGTTAGAATGACAAATGAAGAGTGGAAAATGTGCGTGCAATTAAAAGCTTCTGATTAATCTAAAAGTCTCTACCTAATTTTGGAAATTAGGTTTTTTGTAAAGATACTTAGATTTTTAGCACCTCCCTTCAAAATGTTCAGAAAGCCATATACATTATTCAAAATATTTTTTATATATTCTATTTCAGTGTGCCACTATATTAATATATAAGGAATTTGTAAAAATATATAATATCATAAAATAATGATATGTTCTTCATTCTAAATTGATTGCATGGACAGAGAAGGCAAAATAATTTAGCCCTAATTACTTGTTTGAAGGGAAAAAAAGTTTCATTCTGTAGCCAACAATTTTGCCTTTTGGTACATGTCAATAGCCACCAGTGCTCTTTTTCCTTTAAGATCAGGAACTATAGGTTCTATATTTGTGATGGTAATTATGAGAGAGGTGTGATTTTGCAAGAGGGTGAGAATAGCTGAATCTTGTATATAGAAGGAGATAGCGGCTTAATTGTCATTTAGGTAATGGGTTTTAGATGAGCTATTTCCTTAATTGAGAGGATTTTCTCAGTTTACTCAAGCTTTATAGTGTCAGAAATTCTACAGAAGTTGGAAATGACCAAGTGACCTGCCACACTTGCATCGGAAAGCCAAATCAAGTTTCTTTCTTACCAATGACACTTTACGCCTTTAGGATCTTCATGTCCCTTAAGTAATGTCCAGTAGTGTTCAGTAGTGTTCAGTAGTGTTCAGTGGATGCTGAGGGTCTAATACGGCCGAACTTCTGGTGTTACTTATTCAGATATACCCCAGACACTGAGAGGTTCATAGTAGGATCTAACAGAAACTTCATAAATATTAATGATTCTATAAAGCTGTCATTACAGAAAAAAGAATATATATACAAATTTAAAATAATAGAGTTAACTCTAGTACAAATTTATTTGAAACTTGGAGTGTTACTTATGAAAGCTATGATAATAGTCCATTTAGTACACTAATAGAAGTTAATGAAAAATAATAATGTTTTCCATATTATAAATATTATTAGTCCAGTAGGCAGTAGGATTTCAAAGAATTGTAATCCTTCCCCTGAAGGACCTTACCATCCAGTAAAATAAAATATTATAGCATTTCAAAAGACCACTGATCAAAACCGATAGGATTATGATATAATTAGCACTCAAACGTTAACTTTAATAAACATATACATGCTACAGATGTTGAAACAGTAAAGAGAAGGACTTTGAACAGAATAGGGAAAGGAAAGAGAAAGGAATTAACATTGATAAAGCTATAAATATTTGCTAGGTGCTCTGCATAACTTAATCTCCTTTAATCCTGCTCCAAATGCTATGAAGTAGATACAATTTCTTTAAAATGAAGATATGTTAAGGCTCTGAGTGTACCGTAACTCGCCCAAAGATATGAGCTGTAATTGTGAGTGCCAGAATTTGAATTTCAACTCAGGTCCTCCTGCTTCAGTATTCCTGCCCTCTTGCTTAAGAGCCTAAAAGAGCTAAAATAGGCAAAAAGCTAAAATGATTAAAATTGACAGCCTTAAGAGATACAATTTTAAAAGTACATAAAAAGAAATACTTAACATTACTGTTTTTTCTTTTAAAATATAAAACCTCTATTTCTTTAATTTTGACTATGTTAATTAACAATGTTAATTACTTGCCCTGTTTTAGATGTTTAAACAGATGCATCAACATTTTAATTTCCTCATCTTAGACATTTCATTGTTTTCTCAGTTCTTGCACATAGTTTTATACTTCCTAATTTTAAGTTTCTAACATATCGATAGTAGTGAGTAATTAAATAAATGCAGGTCAGGTCATGTTACAGTAAAACTCCTTGTATAATTTATGTGCATTTTCAGGTTCTAGGCTTTTAGGCCTTTATTTGCTACAGACCCAAGTTTGATGAAATAACTTATTTTTAGAAATTATTAGCTTTAACTTGAATGTAGCAAGATTTGATTTCATATTCATTAAGAGTTTCTGCCTCATGTAAATAGAAATTTTTTATTTCTGTCATTTCTCATATTTTTATTTTCCGTGTGGTCAAAAATATGACTGCATGGAAACAAATTAAAGTACCTGGTTACCTCTGTTACTTAGAAAAAGAAACAAGGTAAATCTGAACACAAAATATATTTCATATGTGCTGGGAAAATGAAGATGCTTTCCCTCTTCTAAACTGACATATATTGGTAAGCTCCAGGGCTCAGCCCTGAGCTTATTTGTTCCCGTGTGTTTACTCACTTCCTCAGTGATTTCCTCAGTCCCAGGACTTAAAACACCATATGTATGCTGATGACTCCCAAATATCAGAAGGCATCACCACGACACCCACTGGGACTACTGCAGTCACCTCTTAACTGATCTGGCTGCTTCTACTCTAGCTCCTCTCCTGTTATTTCTCTTGCTGCCAGAGTAATCTTTTTAAAATTCAGTGTTTTCTCTTCATATTCAGAATAAAATCCAAAGCCGCTAACTGAACCTTCAAGGATACATATGGTGTGTCCATCTCTTTCTCCTCACCTCGTATTAGTTTTCCCCTCTAGCAGTATTAACTTTCTGCTGTGCCTCAGACATGTCAACTCCCTTTCTCCTTCAAGAACTTTGCTGTTTATTCCCTCTTTTTTCTGATGTTCTTTTTCCTGTTTTCCCCCTCAGATATTTGCATGGCTCTTTCCCTTTCATTTATATCTCTGATAAAAATGTCACCTTCTTAGAGGTGGCTTCCCTGTTCTCTTATTAGTTTCTGTGCTCCTCATTTGAATAAGTTCATTGACGTTACTGAATTTATCTTGTTTATCACTGTGTTCTCTGGTCTCTGAACAGTGACTGCCTGTTTGACATAGTAGATGCTCAATGAATGTGTTGAGTGAGTGAATAAGTGCTCACGGAATGGGAACAGTTTTGCAAATTCTCAAACAGCTCTGAATCTTTCATATTAGAATTGCATTAGCCTCATTGCTAATTTAGTTTCAAACATTTAATAATCAGGCTTCGTTTGAATATGGGGTCATATTTTCATGGAAGGGCTCAGTTTATTTCATAACATTTCTAGAAAAGTATATTAGCAGAGTCAGTTATTCAGTGGAAAAGTAGGGTAAAATAATGTGCTATCCCTATGACTGTGTGACACCAGCCATCGTAGTGTTCTTCCATTGGTGCATTGAGCATGTGAGATTCCATTCAAAGTTTGTCTTAAAACAAATAAAGGTCTGAGAGGTTTATAGACAGAGAGGAAGAGCATAGGCTTGGGAATCAAATCTATATTGGACTCCTGATTCTGTACTTAACTAGCAGTATGACCTTAGGGAAATGACTTCTGTGAGCTGAGGTGTTCCCATCTGCAAAACGGGAATAATAGCACCTACCTCATAGATTATTGTAAGACTCAAATGTGATAATGTATGTAAAGCATCTAAAGTGTCTTGCATATATTAGGGGCTTAAAAGAAGTAGCTTAAAAAAAAACTAAAAGCAGTAGTGTCAAGTGAAACTATGGTTTGTAATCTTTTTTTTTAATTAAAAATTTTTTTCAATTACACGACATACGATATATTAGTTTTGGGTGTACAACAGAGTGATTAGACATTTATATAACTTACAAAGTGATCACCTTGATAAATCTAGCATGTAGTTTGTATTCTTAAGCCCTTGTTCTAAATATTGAAGAAAGGTTATAGTTTATTTGAAAAAGATCAATATTCAAGGGATAGGATTCAACAATTGTCTTAATATATTTTCTTCCATAACCTTCAGTTGGTCTCACTCTATAGGAAGTTCTGTTACAATCTCTATGAAAGAGAAATTTCCTCCACACTATTGACTATAAAATTTTGTATAAAAAAAAGTCCATTTTCATAAATCCTTTTCTGCTTAAAGTTTATCACCTAATTCATAAATTTCAAATATTCTGTGCAATTCAGTATAGGTTCATAAAACAGAAACTTTTCCATATAAATTTTGAGTGGGTTTAATTGTTCTGCTAAAATGAATCAATAATAGAGCTTTTGAGATTTCACCTTATGTGTAAAAAAGATTTTCCTTAATTTGCATCCTGAAGTTAAAACTCAAGTTTACCTTTTAGTGGTATCTTTATTTACTGACCTTCAAGCAGTGTCATGACACTCTCAGTGCTATATTTTTGAGTTCAAGAGTAGAAAGGCTGGGGGTTGGGAGAATATTGATGCAATTTCTCTTAGAGGGTTTGGCCTGTAATTGTGATTAATAACAGTTGCTTTCACTATCTGGAAACAGACAGGCTGGTTTGTCTGCCTACAATCATGCTGTGATAAATGGAGCTATTTTAACTCTGGTTTTGTGTATCAAAGAAAACAGATGTAGTCTGGAACTGGAGGCTATAAGAAATATAAAGCCTGCTTAACTTAATCTTCATAGCGCTTTTTTTTTTTTTTTGGTAACTGACGAGCTGGTCAGTTTAAACAGCAGAATTTATGTCAGCCATGTATTTAATTTCAGTTTATAACTTAAGTTTTTAAGTGGTTCATTTGCTAAAATTATACCAAAGTCCTTGTCAGGAAGTAAAAAGTCTCAATTAAATATAACCAGTTTAAATAGTGTGTCTTTAACTAACCAAAATTATTTTTTATTATTAGAGAATAATTATTGGGGCAGCTGCTCTTAGCTTTTTCTGTGGTCTTAACAGACTCTTAATAGTATCATAAACTTTAAAAGTAAAAAGAGACTACTCGAAAAAATGAGCAAAGGATCAGCTCTGAGGCCATTTGTTAAAAACTTGTACTGTGAAATAAACATATAGATTGGGAAGGGAGAAATAAAACTGTCGCTATTAACAGATGACATGATTATCTTCATAGAAAATCCCAACGAATCTACAAAAACAAGATCAAGAAGACTGCAGAATACAAGAGCACATGCAAAAATCAGTCACATTTCTATATATTAACAAACATATAGAAACTGAAATTTAAAATACTATTTACAATTTCATTTACAATTGCTCCAAAGAAAATGAAATAGGCACAAATCTAACAAAATATGTACATACTTAGGTATACATCTAATGAAACATATATAGGACCATATTTTGAAAATTACAGAATGCTGATGAAAAAAATATCAAAGAAGACCTAAATAAATGGAGAGACAAGGTTCATGAATTGGTAGAAAACTGGACATTGTAAAGATGTCAGTTCTCCCCAGACTGATCTAATACAATTCCTATCAAACTTTCAGCAAGATTTTTAGTAGATATAGAAAAGATTATTCTAAATTTATATGGTAAAGCAAAGGAACTAGACAGCTAAAACAATTTTGAAAAAAAGAATAAGTAATGGGAATCAGTCTACCTGATTTCAAGACTTAACAGCTACAGAAACCAAGACTGTGTGGTATTAGAAGAGAGATACATCAATCAATGGAAAGACTAGAGGACACAGAAATAGATCCACACAATTATATCCAACTGATTTTAACAAAGGTATAAAAGGAATCCAGTGGAAGAAGTATATAGATTATTCAACAAATGGTGCTGGAGCAACTGGACATCTGTAGGCAAAAATAAGAAAAGGAACCTTGACCTAAACTTCATACCTTATACCAAAATTAACTCAAAATAGATAATGAACTTAAATGTAAAACATAATAAAACTTTTAGAGAAAAAAAAAAAAGGAGAAAATCTTCAGGACCTAGAGCTAAGCAAAGATCTCTAAAACTAGTCACCAAAAGTACAATTCATTAAATTGTAATTCTAACAAAATAAATTGGATCTCATCAAAGTTGAAAATATGTGCTCTGTGAAGGACTCTGTTAAGAGGATGAAAAAGATAAAGCTACAGAGTTGGAGAAAACACTTGCAAACCACATATCCAAAATCTGTATCTATAATATATAAAGAATTCTCAGAACTCAATAGTAAAATGGAAACACCTATGAGAAAGCTAAAATTAAAAAGTAGTGACAGTATCAAATATTGGAGAGGATGTGGAGAAACTAATCAATCATACTTTGCTGGTGGAAATGTAAAGTGGTATAATCATTTTGTAAACAGTTTGGCTGTTTCTTCTAAAATCAAACATGCACTGCCATTCTACCCAACAGTAACACTCTTGGGCATTTATCCTAGAGAACTGAAAACATGTTCACACAAAAATCTGTATGTGAATAGTTATATCAGCTTTACTCACAATACCCCCAAGTAGCCTAGATGTCCTTCAGCTGGTATAGTAGTCCCCTCTGCTTATCCATGGTTTCACTTTCTGAGGTTTCAATTACCCACAGTCAACCGTGGTCTGAAAATATTAAATGGAAAATTCCAGAAATAAACAATTTACAAGTTTTAAATTTTATACCATTCTGAGTAGCATGATTAAATCTCATGTCATTCCACTCCATCCTACCCAGGATATGAATCATTCCTTTGACCAGCTTATCCACACTGTATACATTACCCACCAGTTAGTCACTTAGTAGCCATCTCAGTTATCAGTTCGACTGTCACAGCATTGGTATTGTAGTGCTTGTGTTCAGATAACCTTTATTTTACTTAATAATGTGCCCAAAGCATAAAAGTAGTGATGCTGGCAATCCAGATATGCCAAGGGAAAGCCAAAGTGCTTCCTTTAAGTGGAAAAAGCATAGTATATAAAGGGTGGGTACTAGTCATGGTATCAGACTTCCACTGGAGGTCTTGTAATGTGTCCCCTGTGGGTAAAGGGGGACAACCGTAGATGGCTAAACAGTGGTACTTCCATACCATAGAATACTATTTAGCAATAGAAAGAAATGAACTATTAATGCATGCAACAACTTGAATGAATCTCCAGGAAATTATGCTGAGTGAAAAAAAAGCCAATCCCAAAAGATTGTATATTGTATGATTCTATTTCTTTAACATTTCTTAAGTGACAAGATTATAGAAATAGAAGACAGATTAGTGGTTTCCAGGGGTCGGGTATGGGAAGGAGGTGACTATAAACAGGCCACACAAGGATCCTTGTGGTGATTGAACTGTTCCATATCTTAACTATGTAAGTGTCAATATCCTGGTTGTGATTTTGGTCTTTAAATAGCTACCAGATGAGTATAGCCTTTCCAATTTTGAATCTTTATCAGATTAGTGTACGGTAGCAGAAAGTCTGTTTTGCCCTTTAAATTATTTTTTCTCCATTGGTTTCTTCTTTTAACTGGTTTTTTCATAAAACTTATAAGTTGATTATAATGTTTTTCCACTGAAGCAATGTCATAAATAGTTAGATCCCAAGACCTGATTATAAAAGCCAGTTTAACTCATAATTTAGCTGAACATTTAACTATTTCAGCTATATCATGGGATATACAGCTCTCAAATCTGTTTATCCCATGATATAGCCTTCCCACCCATGCAATTACAGATGCACAGTTTAAGACAAAAGGGCAGGGACAGCATTGTGTTTGTCATTTCTTACCTGTAGTAGCTTCCTGCCTCAGGAGTGTCACCAGGAGAGAATAAGTGTGTTGGATAGTATTACTTCTCCTTGGATCTCTAAAGAGAACACTTATTCCCAGAAATTTTATGTCCAAGACTCTTTTAAGTACTAAATGTTTGTTAGTCTAAGAATGCCTGTATTACATTATTAAATTGTCACAGAATAATTAACTTTTTATAGTTAGTTTCATGTGATTAGCAGTTACTCCTAATAGATATTTCCAAGTGTAACATCTGTTAAAAGTGACTTTAAGTAAAATTTATTTTTAATGTTCTGTGTTGTCAAACACAGAAGCCACTAGACTACATGTGGCTATTTAAATTAATTAAAATTAAGTAAAATTAAAAATCCATTTCTTCATTTACAGTAGTCATCTTTCAAATGCTTAATATCCACATGTGGCTAGGGGGCTGCTATGTTAAACAGTGCAGATACAGAACAGTTCTGTCACAGAAGGTTCTGTTGAACAATGCTCTGAAGCTTTATTTCATATATTTTTTCACTCATTAGCTAGAAAAATGGCCAGAAAATGTGACTTAAAAGTTTTTTCAGTAGACATTAGATTCAAGTCTTTAGGAGTTAACTTTTAAAGTAATATTTGTCATTAATTATTGATTTCCTCAGTGTAACTTCTATCTACTGTACCACTTTTTCCAGAGTGTCTCTTAATTTGGAAAAGAGCCTCAAATTTAGAACAAGGTCACCTTCAATGGCAATAAGCCTGTTGCTGCTAATTCAATTGGTTATAGCAGTGAAGGTATGTTACCTTTATGGGAATTGTTTGGGCTCTTAGGAGATGGACCCTAGGAAGCATGTAGTCCAGGATTTCTTGGTCTTGGCACTGTTGATGTTTTTAGCTAGATAATTTTTTGTTGTGGGGGCTGCCCTGTGCATTGTGCAATGTTTAGCAGCATACCTGGCCTCTATTATCTAGATAACCACCTGTCCCAGAGGGCGGCAGAATTGCCTTCCCCTGGGAACCACTGATACAGCTCAAACAGTCCTAGATATGTGAAAGAAATGAGAGTTTTAGGTTCCATGGCATATCTTCTATCTTAGCTACTATAAAATAGCTCCTGAGTATATCCACGAAATGATGTCAGAATACAGAATATAGGAATGCAAAGCAGATGTAACCAAAATAAATTAAGGAAACCCAGACTGCTTTTCTAGATATCTGAATCCCTACCCTTTATCTAAAATAGCTTACAGATAACTGGTTCAATATTTATTTTTTATTTTAACTAACATTTATTGAATACTCACTGTGTTGCATACACTGTTATGCAACGGGGCTACAAAAACTAATAAAACATGGCCCTGGTCTTCAAGGAACACGTGATGTTTCCTATCCTTTTCTGTCCTTATCTATTTCATGTTATTTGACCCATTCACTTGCTTTTGACTCTGTTGTATAAACATTAATTGCCATTGAGTTTAAATTTCAAGTGTGTCAAGACATCTTTTGGGGCCTTATAGAAGAATTAACCCATGATTGTGTTCTGAAAGACAGATCGAATCCAGCTCTGTGATCTGTTATTACCCTGGTAATTTAAACTTTTTCTGTTTCATAATCTCTAAGGCCCTATTCAAGGATCTATAAGATCTTAGAGCTATTGTATAAACTGCACAGATGAAACCGTAGCATAAAGCAATAGACATTTTAAATATTTAATAAGAAAAATTTTATAGTATCAAATTTTAATTGCTTTGCTAAAGTCCATGATATCCATGAATATGTCATCTTGATAACAGAAGTTTCATTAGTAGAAAATAAGTCAGATGACTTAAAGAAACTAAACATGACTTTATCCACTAAGCATTAAATTAGACTCTTGGATAGTCATAATTCCATTTTATACACTTTAAAAGCTGGATGTTAGCATTCCTCAATTGTAGATCTGTCGGCTAGCATTTAGCATATACCACCACCATTATCAAACACACAAAAATATGCTTTATAGCACAAATAAATAGATAATGAAATCTTTTCAGGTTGAGGCCCTTCACCCCCTCTGAAGAAACATCATCACAGTCAGATCACCAGGTACCTCAAAGAGTGGAAATTGTCTGGTGTCCTTCTCTGTTTTTATCAGTACTTAACAAGTTTCATGGGACCAGCACCTCATCTGGCAAGAGGTTGGATGTCCCTCCAGCACTAGCTTCTTACATAATCCACCAATAGTTTAGTTAGATCAATTAAATCTTGAAGTACATAGTCAATGCTCAGATCACTGATACAAGCAGCTAAGTCTGGATTTTCTTTTTAAACCTGACCTATAGAATAATACTAAAAGTATCCAATATCCTCAAACTAGAACTCTCGAAATGTAATTGTTGGTAATAATGGTTATATGCTTTTACCCTGGCTAAATTCTACTTCTGAGCTTTAGCTTCAGTCATCTTTGGAACGTATAGTGCATTTCATAATTTGTTTTTTAAATCTATATATAATAAGTCTTTTTAACCTTATAATCAAATTCATAATTCAAAAAGTTTTAAATTTAGCTATAAAGAAGTCTGGATAGCATGTCCTACCTACATTTATCACTTTTAAGATAGGACTATTGGATAGTTTTTGCTAAGTTTTCAGTTCTTTAGACTACAAAGAGTAGTTCCAGATAATTTTTAGCAGCTAGGCTAACTACTATGTCCACACACAACACTTTCCCTACCCTCTCCCTTGCATACATGTCTGTTCATTCTTTTATGGTGTTGATCATACTACAAAATGTATTCATTCCTTCTTGGAGTTGTTGGCATCCAAAGAGGACTGTTGGGCCTATGATTCAATGTATCCCTGAAAGCTTCAATTCCTCTATTCCAAAGTAAGTTTTTAAAAATGTACTATTTTGTGGAAGAACACAAAAGACTTTTTTTACCCAGTCTGTATATACAGTATTAGAAATTAAATTATAAAAAAGTGAACTCCCCTTTTAATTTAAGCAGATAAATAATTTCCCATTTGTTTTCAGTAATGTTTACTATTTGGCTGGTCTCTGTTTTTTGTATCTTTAAAAATACTTCTAAGACTCTTAAATACCTGGTTTGAGTACTTTGGGCATTATGTATTTAGAATAATTATGAATTGTAGAATACAGGATCCCTATCTTGTTTTCAGAGGTGCTGGATTTGGCTTTTTTGTAGCTCTAGCATTGACTCTCAGGCTAGGTTTATACTTCTAGAGAATCAGAAGTTAAAGGAATATGATTGAATCAATAGTCATGAATATCCCACATCAGATAATCCAGATCTGGAAAGAGCATTAAGCTTCATGTGGTATAAATGTACACATGCCTTTACACAGATAACTATGCATACAGGGAAAGTTGAAATAGTCTTAGGCCACCTATTTTTGCTGTTTTTATTCATCCATTGACCCCCTCCTCCTCTATGGCATGCTTCGTAAAGGACAGAATATCATTTCTATTTCTGAAATGAGCTCTACAAATGTTTAAGCAGCTATGATATAGTTGTGCGTACGTGTGTTACATGTGTCCAGACCAGTATAGTCATCTAATTCCTCACTGCCTAACAGTGCAAATGAAGATTGTCCAAATGGCATCATCACTATTATTATCGTGGGTTAGCTCTAGAATTAAAATCTTCTGCTTTGAAGTGTGATGCTTCTTTGAGATTAGGGCCTTTGGTGTTTTTGATATATTTTGTATTTTAATTTATCAGTTCATCTGAGACAGCCAGAGAAGATTCTCTAGAATTTTATGAAGACTATTTCCAATAATTGCCTTATTACAGACTCATTGAATGTTTTTACTTATATTGTGCTTTATGTTCGTACACTTACAATGTAGTTGACTTAAATTATTAAGCAAAACCAAAAAGATTCCTAGTGCCTTTATCGCATAAGCCATGATTTCTGACCTCAGTTCAAATTCTGTTATCACTGACAGAAGCTCACAGACCTCTGCTAAGAAGGGGTTAAATTCTTTCATTAAATATGTTTATGAGGGGCCACGGCTATGCTGCCTGTACTGCTTTTTTTTTTTTACTTTCTAGTTCACTAATCAAATGTATGTTAGATTGATTATTGTAAAAGTATAAACCATAGAAAATTTGACAAGATAGATGTGTAAATTACCCTTCTGACAGAACTAATGATGCACTCCGAGCACCTTCTGTTTTCTGGCGCTTGGTGAGTGACTTCATTAAATATGCAATGGCTGTTGGGTGGCTTCTCAAATGATGGTTCAGTTCCTTGTGGAATTGCATTATTACTAGAGGTGTAAAACCAGGCAGACAAGCTAGCTTTTGGGCATCCTGCTGAGGTTCTAATGTGCTCCATCTTGTTGGAGCAGTTGTTTGCAGTCTTTTCAGGACAATTAGATCCATAACCACAGGACACATTCAGTGAAACTATATTACAGATAACAGTGGAGACTGGCATTGACTGCTCTTTACCCATCTCTCTTGAGCTCCCTCAGTGTGGGTAACTTATAATAATGCCACTTGTACCACTCACAGAGTAGTTTTTGTTTGTTTGTTTGTTTTTTAATCCTTTGAAGCAAATCTGGAAACAACTGATTGGTAACTTTTTTAAAGTTCTTAAAAATCAGGCTATTTGAAGTGAAAAGAGTTTATAGATTTTAATCCATATGCAGGTGAGAAAACTGAGGCCAAAGTGTTGTGGTGGGTTGTCCCTTAGGGAAATAGATAGTAGGAGGACATGGTAGAACATCTTTTAGGTGGTAGAGATTACATGCATAGAAATTTGTACTGTTTGGCTTCTAGTTTTAGAGCTCTTTTAAACAAAAATTCTTTTGAATTTAAGACTTTTTTCCTGCTGTACCTCGTTTTCCCCCATCTTAAGACCAGCAGTGCTTTTCTTTTTAAATTTCTCGAAGTTAAGCAGGAATATTTTGCTTTCTGAAGATATCATACTATTTATTATTTTAATGACAATTTGATGGTTTCCTGCAGAACTGGATACAAAAGATGTTTTGAATTGAGCTTGAAATGGTATTTCAGGTTTCCAAAAGGCAATTGCTATGGTGTATCACTGCAGCCTGATAAATGGGAGTGCGTTTTAGAATGACAGGCTGAATACTTTAATGAAAGAAGGTTTCCCATTTTGGTTGGCCAATTAAATCACTGTTGATGACTTTGGATCATTAATGAACATTTGTGGAAAATGACCATTTGAATTCAATTATTACAATAATATGTTTGAAAAGTACTAACCACAAATAATTCTATCTGTAAATTAAAAGATTTATCCATTTCACCACAGATAAGTCAGCATACCGCTTTGTTTATTAATGCCAAAGCAAGTCAACTTTGCAGGATTCTTTTAAGGATTAAGTACACATCATTTCTTGTAAAAGTTCTACTTAGAAAAGGTTTTGTTTTTCATTGAGTGCTTTTTAAGGTATAATTTATGCTGTTAGCCATTATATTACTTCATTATTCTCAGAAAAAAAATAGCAAGACCTAGAACAAAGAAAGGGAACATGCAGTGTATAAAAGTAGAAGATTAAGTTTAAGATGGATTAGATATTTGATTTATTTACTGCCTAAAAGAATCTCTAATTCTAGGGGGGAAAATAGGAAATAGAGTAACCATTATTTGAAAACATGCAAATTTATTTAAAAGTAATATGAAAAGAAAATGCAAATGGTAAACTTCATAACCAGATTGTTTTCTTAAACCCAAGGTTCAGGTTGTCTAAATTTTTTAAAACTTTTGTTCTCTTTGAAATATTTTATGGATATGTATCCTGTCATTATTGCTATAGTATACCCAACAAATTAACGTAGATATGATATTTTTCTCAAGTTAACTTTATTTTCTCTGAAACTTTGACTGTTTTGGTAGCTGAGACAGGAGGTGAGGTCTTTTGAAATGCACGTTTTTCTCATTTTGTTATTTGTAAAATGGGCCATAATCTGAGTCCAAGCTTTTCTTCATCTCCATTTCATAGTTTACAGAAAAAGGAGTCACTGTGGAGCATAGGCTTCCCCTGGGAATACATTGGACTTAATGAGCTTGATAGTCTGGTGGGCTCAATAAATCAAATAAAGCAAAACATTTCTCATTTTTGAATAAAAGCATTTATCACACAGTGTTTGTTCATTCATGGTCACAAGATTGATTGGTTCCCAGCATCACAGTGTATACTGAAGCACTTTTGATTTTGTTTTTCCAGTGGGCAAGTTACGGAAGCAATGGCTAAAGGAAAGTATCTCTGATGTCGGCTTTGGGATGCTGAAATCTGTCAAGGAATATGTGGACCCCAATAACATCTTTGGAAACAGAAACCTTTTATAAATACATTACTATTGTTATGAAAAAATGTTACTTTTTAAAAAAAAAAAGTCTTCGACTTTGTTATATCAGTAATCATTTATATCATGACTGTATTTTGGCTATATTTGTTAGTTGGTTTAACATGTTTGTTTCATTCTGTAGTTTGTTTTGTTTATACATTTATCAGTTAACAGATGGTATTCCTAAATCTCTCTCATTGTAGGTATATCGGTTTACAGCCAACTGGTTGTCATTTCAAATTTTAGTCAGGCTGCACAAGGCTGCCAGTTGTTATTTCAGAGGAAGATGCTGCCAGCTGTTTTGTATTGATACTTCCTCTTGGGAACAAAGGCAGATTTTGGTGTCATCTATTGCTTCTCAAGTCTCTTTTTAAAAGAATGTTTCTGGGAAGCAGATATCTAGAGGAGGATTTCACTGAAGAGTGATAGACATGTATGTTTTTTTAAGATTGCATTCTAGTGTGAGTAGGCTGTTAAGAGGATTACTCATGAAACAGTGTAGGCAGCCTGTTATTTAGGATGCTTTCAGTCATGTAAGGTGCTTGGCCTACCTTTTCTTTTGAAATTAATACACAGTTATAAAACCTCAAATCATCAGTATACAATTTATTCTGTTACGGGACACATTTTTGTTCTCCATGTTTCAGTTTCTATTCAAGTATGAGTTGTATTTGTATCACCGAGATAACCTATTGTTGCCATACTATGTTTTATAAGAAAAGCTGACTTATCACTCATTGTATGGGAAGAACAGGTTTACCAGGAAATGAATGCCTTTATTCACACACACAATTCTAACGTTTCTGCTTTCCCATTCTTGTTGCTGAGCGGCAGAAGAAGCTGCAACAGGAGAGAAGAAGGAAGACTCCTTACACTTAATGTCTCCAGTTCAAAGAATTGTTTGGCTAAAAGAACAGTTTCAATGATAATTTTTTTTTAAATTAACCCAAACAATATGATAAATTTTTATATAAAAGTAAAGTTTCAATTTAGTTTTTAATAATGGTTTAATGCCTTTTTTGAATTACTGGTTTAACCTAAATTTTAAAAAACTGTAATGTATTACTACACGTAGCATAATCAGAAGTTCGAGATATCATATTTCTTAAATTGTAGGGAGAATATTAATTACATTTAGCAAACATTTTTACATTGAAACCTGGATATTAAAATAAGTGAAACAATTACTTTGAATCACTGTCTGTCAAGGTTCATGATTCACATTTTGAGATGGATTCTTTTCCTAATGTAATGCCTAACTTTTGATAATTTTTTAAAATTAATATTTGTTCAGATAATGTAAGTCAAAATGCAGATGATCCTGTAAAAGGACACACTGTCTATGTAGCAACAGCTCCAAAGTATTTTTGGGCAGTTTGATATGTTTCGTATCTGAAGTAGCCTTAACCAGAAAAGTAAAAATTTTAAATCGACAAAATATTTTTAAAACTTCAAAATGATAATTTTAACTAATAAAATTGGCCTCAAACTAATAAACTTAAATCTGTAAGCAAATCAAAATTAAGTATGTTTAACAACAAAAACTAAGTATTGATTTATTCATTGGTGTTTCATTTTTAATTATAAAATTTCTAGCAGACCTTTGCTTAAAGCTCTTGATATTTGACATAATTGGATGCCTGATGAAGAAATTACACTTGCCTCTAGAATTATAAAAATCTCAGCTTCATAAAATGTATCTATCCATGAAGATAATTTCTCTAATTGGTGATCAAAATGTAAAATTTAATATGGTACTAACACCTCACTGGAGTGTATACATGTTTCTGAGTAATTTTTTAAAAATAAAACTTACAGATTCATAAGCAGATTTATTTTTTTGCATGTGATTGTTATAACATTCTTTCCCAGGGAGTTCAGATTTCAACAGCTTCCGAAATTAGTATTTGATATTAGGAAACTATAAATGTAACACCTGAAATTGTTGTGTTCACTCTTCTACATGAACCTTGTGGAAATTAGTGTTTTGTGTCTTTGTTTTTCTTCTCCTACGTATGCAGGACTCCCCAATCTTGATTTTATAGTGATGAATACATTTTGTATTTGGAATCATTTCTACAGGGATCATTTTAAACACATGAACACTCATCAGTGCTATTTCGCTCTGAAAGCCTTTCCCCCACTTTCACCACCTGCTTCTGAGAGGTACCTAGGCATATTCTTAGTGTCTATGAGCTGAGTTCTTGAATATGCACAGAAGCACTTAACCTTGCCTCGTATTTCTGAACTAGCTGAAAATGGCCTCATAAAAGTAAAAGCTTGGAGAACATTGTTTATGTGAGACTTCTTAACAATTTCAAATAAGTTTATTTAAAATTTTAAAATGTGGTAGCCTATTTGGTTTTCAGTACTGCATAACACTGACTCGTCTTTCTTAAAGTAGTCATATTTCTAATATTTTATTTGATATCACATTTGGGTTGGGGTTTTAGTGAGAATGGGAACTTGCTGCTAGTGAGAAATGGCATTGATTACTAAAGACTCAG
Organism: Pteropus medius; assembly: GCF_902729225.1. Lineage (NCBI taxonomy): Eukaryota > Metazoa > Chordata > Mammalia > Chiroptera > Pteropodidae > Pteropus > Pteropus medius. The sequence continues at coordinate 36,425,979 of NW_024354875.1, forward strand.
TATAAACAGGCTTTATAGACCCTTAGAGTAACTGTTGCCTTAATGTTTGGTGCAATTTACAGTGCATAAATGAATTTAGTCTTATGCTGAGTAACTTCAGCTTTTTTAGTAAAAATTGTAAAAGCCACATGTTTACTGTACCCATTATTTTACCACAAAGAGGATTAAATTCTTTCCTCTTCTGAGAAGTTGAGAGTTTTCTTCCTAAATGCTTACATATTATAGTACTGTTACTTAAAAGTTATTTGCGATGCTGGAAGCCTTCTAGTATGCATAGTTGTGTTGATGTATTTTGGAAAACTAAAGTGCAGTAAAGGATGAGCTTCCATCAGTGTGTGTACTGTACCAGATACAGATGGTCACAAGGAAACCTCTTTTTCAGAATATTCTCTTAGTAACGACTAACTTCTAGCTTGCAGTTTTGAAAATGTCTTCCTGAATCTTGGCTCCAGAGATTTTCCTTTGTTATATTCTTTTACAACTACGGCTTCTTAACTATAGTGATCAGAGAAGCCCTAAAATCCCAAGCTGAAGCATATGACCTCTGGGCTTGGTTTGTTGAGCATCCATTCTATATAAATATAGACTACAAATGGTTATTTATTATGGATTGATTGATTCACAAACTGCATGTGCTGGTGCTTGAGGCAGCCAAAATAGAATGCTGTGGAAAGCATATCTACATTTTAAGAAGCACTAATACAAGAGTTAAAGACAGCTTTAATAGCTTTTTGTTTACCACTTACTGTTTAGCAACTTTGATTTTAATTAGAGTTTAGCCTATAGTGAGAGAAAAGCCGAAGATAACAAATGCCAGTTTAGGATTGAAAATCCAGAACTGCTTTTGGCTTTATAAGTTGTGGAGACTTGGCTTTGCTCAAGGCTTTCTGTTCCCAGATGAGCCACATGTCAATATATTCATTTAATTCTTATTAATTTCAGTTTCCTAAAAGGGAAACAACATGTTTTGATGCTAAAATCCAGAAAGTATAAAAGATTTTTTTACTATGGAAATGTGTCTGATATGAAGGATGTAAGCTACTCAGCTTTCTGCTCCTTAAGCCAAACAGTGTCTCAAACAGTGTCTTCAGTGTAAAATTTATCTGTATAACTACTTGTAACATCAGCAGGTTATAGAAACTTATATTATTAATAAAATGGACCTGAGTCTAAGAGTTTTTTTTTCTTCAAGGGGAATATGAAGCTGTTCGTTTTTCTGTTTGCACATGAGTTTCTCTTTCAATTTTAGTTTTTCATCTTCATATTTTCACTGATTTGCAAACAAAATTTTTATAATTTTATTATTGAAGCATAATCAAGTATAACCTAAATATAACTAAATCTCTTTGGATTTATAGCTGAGTATATTATTAACTGGGTTTTATCACTCGAATTATTTTTTAAATCAAGATTATATCCATAGGAGGTGTTTGGTCTCCTGTGAACCTAAAGCAGTCCCATCTGAACCTTGGAAGGTCCTCAAAGAAAGAGCTCTCTTGTGCTCTTCTAACCACAACAAATCCTTAACAAACGTGCATAAGGACCACTGATATATATCATAGTCACTCATGCCAAAGAACCATCGCAGAATTAAGTAACTTTAGTTCTGTGACCGTGACAGTTTCCTTTTTTGGTTCTCATAGGAGATTATTTTATACTTTTTTTTTTCCACAAAGAAAAAAAAGAATACATTAAGTATCATTAAGAACATTTTTTAAAGACAACTTTCAAATCTGAGAGAAGGAAAAAAAATGTTTTAGTGTGGATTTCTAAGCAGCATATATTTGTTTTTAAGGCATCTTATTGTTGGCATTGTTTTTTATGAACAACATGAGAATCTTATAAAACATGTTGTTTAACCCTTAAAGAAATCTTGTTCACGTATCTGAAAAGACATGAAATCCTTGTACTGGTGATATACAGTTTCTATGAATAATTATCTTTTGAGCTACTTAAAGAATATCCCCAAAAGATCACAGTGCCTTGTTGGGATTTTTTTTTTTTTTTTCATGAAATAGCCATTATTTAAAATGAGTAGGAGAGGATATAGTCTTTACAGACAGTTTGTTTAGTTCGACAGTTCAAGGCTATTCCTCTTCAACAACATGTCAGGAATTAAGTAGCTGTATGTAGAAACACTGAAAATCCTTTCTACAGTGTTGGTTTGGATCACCAGTTCTAACATATTTAACTTCTACTCCCATATACATCTGTCTATTCAGCCAGTGGGATTTATGTGTACTTTCATACTTTTTCATTCCTACTGTTCCATCTTAGTAGCCCTAAGGTGTGGCTCGTTGGGTGTGTCATACTAAGTCCTTGAGACACCCACTATGTGCTTTTGGATGTTTGCTCACACAGCTCCCTGAGGAGCAGAGCCTGTGTGGGGGGTTTCTATTCCTTATGTGGTGTGTTAGTCCTTTTTGTGTGATGGTGCCTTCAGAATAATGAATATTTCTGTTCCTGGACAATGATAAATCTTATGAGAAATATGTGTAGGTTATATTTCTTAATTTTTGTCCTTTTTTGCTAAGCCTGTGAAATTTTTTGGCTCTGATACAACTTGACTTGAATAATATCCCGAGTCTTCCTCCAAGGCAGTGCATATTCCTGCCAGTACTGTAGTAATCTTTTGAGAACTACATGTGGGTAGGCACTTGTATGTAAGCCATTATACTGCTGTAACTAATGCATACAAACAATTCTTCTCTTTACATTTATAGTAGAAAAGTGGATATGTAGTAGGAAGGAAAATTCCTGAGAGATTCCAGGATAGCTTTGTCAATTCAGACTGAGCCATACTGTTTTCCAAAAGGGCTCAACACGTTGTCTATCTATTGTGCTTTCAGTGTATGTTTGGATTCTCCTGTTATTGCTTTTCCTAGACTATACTGTTCTATAAGCAAATGCCGATGTGTGATTTTTATGATGTGCTGGGGAAAAAATAAAACAATACCAAAACCATTGTTACAGGAATTTTTGCTTATTTTGTGTTGATTCCATTTAACCTTTGTTGACAGCATCATGCTAACTCTGAGAATGAATAGGATACGGTCTCTACCCATGAATAGTCTCTCTAGTAGTGAAAGACATATGCATAGGTTCTGATTTTGTCCCTGCCTATGGCTCCCACACTGGAGGGAAGGTTGTAGCTCTCTAGGCTCTGGAATGACAGAGTCAGACCTGTTGAACTCAGTTTTACTTGATACATTTCAATAATCACTTGCCACACTAAGATTTTAACTCATTATTCAGTTAAGGCAATTTTCCAGCTGGCTTGTATAAGCTCAGACTGAATGAACCTTAGAAATCATCTTATTCTTTCCCAAACATAAGATTGCTACTAACTAACCTCCCCCCATCCCCCATGTCGTAAACAGATAACCAGTCTTGAACATTTTTTTGTGACCAGATAGGAATTGATTGTCTTTCCAGGACCTTTTTCAAGTTCTGAAATTTTCAAGTATTAAGAGGTTTGTGCTTGTGTCTCCCTTTTCTATCCATTAATGTAACTTCGGTCTTCTGTAGTCATGAAGACTTGTCTGGTTGCTCTACTGGAGGGCAGCTCTTCAGGTATTTAAAGACAGCTCATGTTCTCTCAGATCTTCACCTGTCAGCTTTTGCTCCTGTGAGTTCTAGATCCTTCACCAACCTAATCTCTTTCTTAAAGTTCAGGTGTCAGCCTGAATATTCCAGAGCAGTACTAATGATTTCCTTGTTCTACTCACTACTAAATGCACTTTTGGTAGACGTTGCACTGTCACTTTACATTGAACTTGAATTTAACAAGTCTTACTTTTTCTGCATGTACCATTTTGTCCACATCTCCCTGGAGGCCGGTTTTTTAAAGCCTCATTACTTATACTTACCCTCACTAAAATTTATGCCTTACTGGATATAATTCCAGCTTTTGAAAGTATTAGAATCTTTACTCTTATCCAGAACATTTTTTGTCCCATCCAGCTTACGATCATCAGTAGAACTGAGACATGTACTATCTGCCTGGGTTCTCATATAAGTAAAGGCAGATGTGAGTAGTACACAAGAGCTTGCCTGATAACACATCCATGAAAAATCAGAGTTCAGACAGCTACACTTCCACTTGACATGCTGTTGTCTACCCCATATTTTTACATTTTGCCAACAAATAGGCCCTTTTCCAATGAATCAACATTTATGCCAGACAAACATTAAACATGCAATTATGTTTACTTAGTTTAACATTGTCAGCTGCCAGATTTCCTTTGCTACTCTCAGAAAAACAAATGAGGTCTCACTGCCATCATATTTCCTTTTGCCTGTGTTCACCTCGGCATTTCTCTTTTCAGTATACTTACAAGCCCATCTTCTGCCGCATTTGCCAATGTGATCTGTTGGTGGGGCCTAGTATTGGCTGATGGACAGTCTCTGAAATCTGTTCTTGCATAGTTCATCACATCCTTTGTACCTCATCTGTGCCCACATTAGAGCTGAGCAGATACTTTTTTTAAAATGACTGAAATTTGTCAGTTAAGCTATAAAATAGGAGAAGATGGAGTTCTAAAGTCAGAACACCGGAAAGAGTTATATTCTGGAAATTTTGTGTGTGCTCCACTTTCCTACCAACTAAAGTCACTTTACCTATTTGAACCTAACCTTTTGTCACATGAAAATCTCTGAAGTCCCTTCTAACTTGGTCTCAGTAATTCTGATTGAGTGTATGTATTTTTGCTGAACATTACCCTAGAATTGATCGTTGCATTAATGATTTACATTCACCCTTTATTAGCCAGACACTTTGCTGGGCACTTAACCCTAGACAAGAAGTGATGATCGTTTTCACAATAACTGTAAAATGAGTGTATCATCCCCTTTTTACAGGTAACAACTGAGGTTTAGCAAGGTTGAGTAAAACTCCCTGTTGGGACCTAGGTGGTGGCATTGCTGAGATATGGAGCCAGATCTGACTAAATCGAGTGCCTCTGTGATGGCTGCTTCACTGCTCTAGGCTGCTTATGCTCTGTAGTTGGTCTGATGTATACAGAATTTCTGCTTTTTAGATTATTAGTCACTGCCCTCTAGAGAAGGGTACAAGTAAGGAAATTGAATCTCCTAACTACGGAGTGGAAGCTGCAGTTTTTATGACTACATGCCACAGAAATACCAGGAAGCCTTTTGTCTCAATTGCTGTCTTTCTCTGTAAATGTTTAATCCATTGATACATTTATAGGTTTAATATGAAACTCATAAAAGGAAATGTTGAATTTGATAGACTTAATAAATTTGCATTTTTATAACTTTAATATTGTATCCTTTTGAGCTGCACTTAAAAATGTAGGAATAACCTACTATAAGTTATACATCTTTCTATAGAGAGACTGGAAATTGAAAGGACTGTTTAAGATTAAAAAGATGGTTTAATATAACGTAAAGCCAATCTAGATTCTTTGGAAAGTCACAGTTTCTTGAAACTGCTAACTTAAGAATTAAGGTTGCTGCTGAAGGATTTGAGCTACATTAGGGGACTCTAAAAAGTTGCATATATTTTATAGCTAAAATAAAAGTATAAATTTAAGATCTGGTTGTTACAGTCATGGTAATTATGTGGTTGGACAACCAAGAATCCAGAGTTACTGGCTCATCACAAAATGTGCTGTTCGACTAATAGTAAGGGTAGAGCCCAATAAGTAAATCCGAAAAAAAAATGCTATTTTAAGTACAGTGGTAGCTCAACAAGGGCTAAGAAGCAGTTAGTGAATGGTGGTTAGTGAGCTGCAAGTCACACTATTGCTAGGAAGCTAATCAGTGTGGCAGAGAATACCCTCAAGATATCCCAACCTCCCAGACATTTCCAGATAACCGTAGTAATTAAGAAAAAGACAGATTAAGGAACCTAAGACCAAAAAAAAAAATATATTAGAAAATGATGATGGTCACCTGAAATGGAAAAACTTTCTTTGGTGATGTTATCCTTTTAAAATTGGGTAGTTTAGATAGCCACACCCTGCTTACCTGGACAGACTTCCAGCACTGCTAACCCTCTGTGGAAATGGGCCCAAGCAAAGTATAAGGCAGAGGAATCAGAAAGTTACTCCCTTAAAGCTTCCCCTCCAAGCCATTTACCCATTTATCTCACATTTCTTAGTAAGCTTATTCATTTGGGCATCTAGCCCTTAGCCTCCTAGAAACAAACTGTTCTAACCTTGGACCAAACATATCACTGATAATTCTTTATGGATTCCATCTGAGGGGCTCCTCTGAACTCTGAGAAGCCATCAGCCCTTTGGAGGGAGGGTCATCTCCTATGATGACAGCTGTCTCATTGCCCGATGACCCACCTCTATCCCCATACAGTTTTTCCAATTCCCGGTTGTCTGCTTCTCATGAATGGGTCAGGGTTAGCCACTGTACACCTGACCTTCACAAATGACATTAGTGTGAACATTTGTGCCACAGCTGAGGCTAAATTCAAAAGGGGTTGTCATGAAGAATATGAGTCCTTTGGCAGGTGTGTCATGTCATTGATCAAAGGAGTCTGCTTGGTTGTTTTGCACAGAAAGATCAAGTTCTTGTTTGTGTCTGAGAAAATGAAAATAACTACTTATGTAAAAACACTTGCTTATATTCTGAACACGTGGAAACAAGGTGTTGACTAATGACTAATATTATGAAATGCTGGATTTAATATTTGATCCATTTAAAATATGCTATGCAGATATTATGAAGAAATTTTAAAGGAATAAAAGCTCTAGAAGTATAGGGAAATCTTTCTTGTGAAAAGTGCTTTTAGCACTGAGTACATAATGTCCTAGGAGCATAGAACAAAGCTTTTCATCAGAGCTTTAGGAATGAAAGCTTTCATTCAAATGGCAAAATATGGACTCATTGTAAAGTCATTTGCCTGTTAGCATCAATAAGCAGAGCTGAGTACTTTGAAGGAGAGTTTAAAAGAAGCATATCCTAAGAATAAAGGACAATAAGTGCCTATGGAGTTAGGAATGCTCTCACCCTTCCCAGTCTCCTCCAGTGCTCTGACGGTGTGGTTCTTGAGTCTTTGCTGTCACTAAGGCAGCAATCTATCAATCCCGGTGGGTGCCTCTCTGGAGAGCCAGAGTAAGGAAGGGGACAAATGCCATGATTGACCTTTATTCCTTTACTCAGTGGAAGGAGCAGTCAGGACTTCCTGATGCATTACTCACCAGGAAATCCCAACTGCCCAGCGGCAAGGGGTTAAAAACTGTTCTGAAAAGCTTTTTATGTTCTGAAAAGCTAAATTACACATCCATGCAAAACAAAAACACAGAGCACCTGGGTAAATAGAGTGTGGCTGAATAAAGGCTGGGCTATTTGCAAAAGAGAATCTGGAAAACATTTACTTTTGGATGGTTAATGTTACACTTTTATGCCTTTTTTATTTTTTTTTTAAGAAAAAACTTTAGAGGAAATGTGCAGAAAATATCAGAAGTTTAACATGGCTGTTGAAAATAAGATTTCGGTTCGTTTACTTTCCAACTCTTAAGGGGCTGTGAATATTGAGAGGGGCACAGAACTACTGTGCAAGGAGGCAGCAACACTTTTAGTACAAAAGTTGTTAAACAAAGAACACTTCCCAGAGACATAATTGTGCAATGGGATGTACTGAAGAGGTCATTAAACACTGATTGTCCTCCGAATATGGGGCCAAATATCAATAGTAAATGATATCAGCTTCAAATTAAAATGCTATAAATTCAAGAACATTGGACTTCACACTAGGTGAAAATTTCTGATAGGTCTAATAGAATTTGAGCACTCAGGAGGTCATGTTACAGAGGATTTATGCTGAGCATACTTCATCTGGATACCTATGTGACTAAGTGATTTCTTCTTGAAGGAAAAAAAATCATATCGTTATTGCAAGGGTTCACTAACTTTCAGTAGAAAACTATTCGAACTACAAGAAATTGCTAGTTCTATAGGTCAAAAACTTTCAAAATCAATGGTTTCATATAATTCAACCTAATACTTTTGTTTTTTCTAAGCCCGGTCAGGTTGGGGTTGACAAATTTATGGAGAGAATAGGGGTGGGGAAACAAATTATAAAGATCTTATGTGGTACAGCAAACACCTAAGCAGAATGAGTGGGATTCTCATTGGGAGGGTTGTGTGCATGAAACTAGTGTTATGAATCTACCAGATAAGGTTTGAGAATTAACTTTTTCATCTGTGACGTAGGCAGAAGTTTGGTGGGGTAATGGGAATAGTGTAAATTTTTCCTTATGTGAGAGGCTACAATATGCAAACAACTCCAGCATTAACATATCCTAAGTTGCAAACACAAAAGTAGAATTAAGAACTGAGTTCTCAGGGTACCTCTTCTATTAGTCACTGATAGAGATAAGTGAGACCAGAATTAGAAAAGTAACAGTATATCTATCTTGTTCATGTATTCAAATTATTAACAAATGAAACAAAAAAATATAAAATTTTTTGTACAATTGTTTATTGTCTCTACAACATAGCACCATAATTCTGTTAAGAGCACAAGATTTCCCACTGAATCTTGAACAAAAAATGAAAACATAACCTAAGTAATTTTGGTTAAAGCATTACACCTATACTGAAAAACCCTGTAACAAAACATCCATAACTCTACGTAAAATGAATGCATTACAAATTAATATAATTATGAGGGTAAATTGTGAGAATAGAACATGCAACCCTGAAAATTATTGTTTAAAGCCTAGAAATTCTATACATTAATCACTGAGTTCTAGGCTCGATAGTGCTAAAAGTCCCTATGTACTGTAAACCTTGTTCAGAGGACTCTCAAAATACAACAAAGCACAAATGATTACAAAGAAGAGGGAACATAGGCACTCCAAATTCTAATATTGACCCCATTCAGTTTTTCATTAATCTAGGTGTCAAATTCTTATATTTCACTTAGTAAAGATTTTTTAAAAAGGTATTTTTATTATAATTTTAAAGTGTACAAAGTTCAACATGTAACAAAGATGCCAATAGCTAAATATAGATAAAACAATATAAAATCCATATATAAAGACATTATGATAAAAGCTAATATAAGACATGACTACATATTCCATCCTATAATCTCATAAATCAAAGCTTTTAACTGTCTGGATTCGTAGGTGACTGTATTCTTTCCAGTATGCATTCTTTCTTCTTCCAAGGGTTGTTCAATAACGGCAGGTACGTTCCTGCCATAAAGTTCACAGTGTTCTAGAAACTGGACACATTCTTCAACAACAGTATCACGAAGCATGATTGTGTGTTTTGACATGTTTTCTAATAAGGACAGGAAACATCTTTTGGCATAATACCAGGTATCAGTTCCCAGTTTTTTATGATAAGGTTCCAAGCTTTTGATAACTCGAGAAATCCCAAAGTCATAATTTCCTTTGGCACAGTAAAGCGTCCCAATCACCAAATTTACAATGCAGAGATGGTAGATTTTCTTATCTGGATCATCATAGGAGAGCTGCTCTTCCTCCTTCTCAATCTTCCTCATCAATTCCTCAGCTTCTTCATTCTGACTTGTCATAATGTATGAAACACAGAGGTTAGCCAATACAATAGCACTGACATTCAGGATGTTGTCATAATGCTTCTTGACTATGGGCTCATAAAAACCAATGGCTTCTTTGTATTTGTTTTCCTGCATGAACAGGACATGAGCCACATTCAGCTTCCACACATCATGGTCATTGCAGAATTCCACAGATTTGCGGAAGATCTTTTCCACCATTGGATAATTTTCAAGGTTCCAGTAGATTTTTGCCTGGGCCATCAACACGGGAATATACTTCTCCAAGATGTCATCATAATCATTCACTGCCCTTTTTACAGCTTCATCATCTCTATTGTGTCTTGCTTCCTGCACTTCTATGGTGAGTTTCCGGAGCTGCTCAGTCAGCATCCCTGCTAGCCCATCAAGTTTAATGAACGCCTCTTCAGGAGCTGTCTGGCAAGTGATCATGGCATCCAAGAAGTCATAGAGATAGGGTGTGAGGAATTTATAAGTCAAATGAGCATTTTCTGCCAGGACATCTGCTGCCAGGCCAAAGTACTCATATTTACAGTAGAGCAGCAACAGGTTGCCAAAGGTCTCTGGGGGAAAGGGGTTCTGTTGGAGCAAAAACTGTAGCTTCTCAAACCCTTCTGTAGGTCTGGCATCCATGTTCATTAGCGCCTGGTTGTGCAGGGTCACGGGGTCTAACTCTTCCTCTGCCCTGGGTGGCATGTCAGTGAGAGCTTCCTGGGCCGCCTCATAGTTTCTCAGTTGGTATTCTATGGCTGCCTTTAGGTTGAAGGCTTCCACCAGAGCAGTCTGGTGAAGCACTAACGTGTTGCCAACACTGCGAACATCAATGCCCTCGGTGGTCATGCCCACACCTAGCTCCGGGTGCTGGCGGATGCCACGCTCAACAATGTCGGCGATATGCTTCAGCGCCGGGGCATATCTCCGACTGCTGTAATAGGCCAAGGCCAGGTTGTAGGAAAGGTCAGGCTGGTAGCCCGAGGCCTGAAGGGCTGCAAAGAACTTGGAACATGCAGCTTCATACTGACCCTCCTTGTAGAGTAAACAACCCAGGTTGACCTGGCCATCGGGCTCGTTCTCGCCCCCACCGTCTTCTCCCCCTTCCCCATTCAGTAGCTGCTCCACCAGGCTCCTGGCCCCAGGCAGATCGCCCTCGCTGTACTTGATAGCGGCTTGTAGACGGAGGACCCGGCTGTGGTAGGCGGGGTTGTCCGAGAGCAGGAAGGCGACCCGGGTGGCCTCTGGATAAAGGCAGGCCTTGTATAGGGCTTGGGCCTGGTACAGGCGGTACTGCTCCAGTTCCGGGTGCAGCTGGCTCAGCTGCTCATAGCACTCGGCGGCCAGCGAGAACTCCTGTAGGCGGTAGTAGCAGTAGCCCAGCAGCGACAGGCCTGCGCGGCTCCTCGGGCTCCGCTGGAGCTCTCCGCCCAGCAGCTGCGCCGCCTCGGCGTAGCGGTTATCCCGGATGAGCCGGTACACGACCGCGGTGAACTCTCCGTCGGGGATCTGCGTATTGCCCAGCCCCGCCATAACCGCTACGGCGGTTGTGCGTTTTAGTTACCAAGGCAACAAGCTAACCGGAAACGGAAGACCATAAAGAAATTATTTTTTGCTCGTTCCCAACGTTACTCTGCAGTAGAAGAACCCGACTAGGATTGGGAAGAAGTCACTAATGTGAGGGTCTCCATATCTGGTCTCGCCCCTCACGAGTCCAAGAGTGTGAGCGGCGTTACGCTTATCTATCGAGAGGAAACTCCTCCAAGTAGTTCAGAGAGGAAACTCCCCTTCCCTGCATGCACCGGTTCAACCGCGCCGCCGCTGGGTATGTGTCCGCGTTGCATGCTGGGAGGTGTAGTCTCTGTGGTATCGACCCTCGGTGGTCGGGAAATGAGACTTTCGTGGACGTCTGTTCCCATTGTAGGTGAGGGTTGTTGGCTGCTTGTTGCGTCACCTCGGTTCCTGGCGCGTGGAGAAAGGTTTACGTTCTGTGTTTTTCGAGCCTTATCCACTGTGTGCAGCATACAAATGGTGTGATTCAGCGTACACATGGTGATGGTTCTCGTTGTTTCAGTGAAAGTAACGAGAATGGAAAAGTTGGAATGTACCATGCTTTCTCCCGGAATTAGTGTATGTTCTGTTTTGGGCCGCCCTGAGGGCACACTTTCGAAGTACAGAATAGTGCACCGACCGTGAGCCTGGATTTTGTTGTTTTCGGAGATTAACAACTGGAAGGAGTGCTGTGGATATTTTCTAGTACTGGGAGAGGTTTGGTTTTAGTTCCAAGTGTTTGACGCCCTGACTTTTCCTTAACAACGGATTTTACTGAGCACATATTTAGAGTTTAAACTTGGCCCTACAGCCCGCCTTGATCCTCCAGATTTCACTACCAATTAGAAACAGTAGAGAAATCTATGATCTCGTCTTTTCCAAAGGTTGGGACGAGAGCGGGGGGAGAACGACCAAAAGTGCTCCTTTTGCTATACACTGTTTCTCTTATAACAAACTCGCTAGGTCTACTTAATTAGCCAGTCCGTGATGTGTGTGTGACAGAGAGGAAGAGAGATACCTAACCTGAACTTGTCAAGCTTTAATAATATTTTTGGATATCACTGAGAAAATAAAAATTGGATTTTCTATCAGTTAAAATTTTAAAAATTGCCTATACTTTAATTCCCCCCCCCAACCCCACCTGAGTCTTAGTTTGAAGATCTTTGTGAAGATTTGCTGGACTGTACAAGAAACCAATCTGGATTTTTTGGGGGTTGTTCCTTTGTCATGTATTTGGAATAGATGATCTATATTCTGTGTTGCTACTCAGAGCTATTTTTGTATAATTTTTAAAAATTTAATAGTGCCTATCATAGGGCAGTGAAAACCTAGAGACTTAATTATCTTATGAAATTATATTGGATCATTAATAAGAAACATACCCATAGTTTAGACTGATCTGGAGACTGTAGAATTTTGGGGAGATGAATACAGTTTTTCACTCAAGCTTTAGAGAAATAGCCAAGATCTGAAAAGATAAAATTGGCTTGTCTCAGTGAGGTAGGGGTAAAAATGTAGTTTTCAAGAATGTAAAAGCTATAACTTATGAATATTTGTTATATGCACTGCCTCTGCTGGAGGCCCGGCATGTGGGGGTTGTCTTTCATAGTCTTCCAAGCCTCTCATTAGCTTCGCAATAGCCCAAGATAAGCATAGTTCAAGTAAACGCATGTCTTTGCTATGTAATTAAAGACTTTAATTCAAATCCCTTATCTGCCACTTCAGTAGTATTGCTGCCAATAAATCTTTTCTATATATAAATTTTGGAGCCAACACCAACCACATTACATAGCAATTAGACTATTCACATGTTATCCCATGTTAATAATCATCCTGTATTTTACATATTAGAGAGAGAGAAAAGCAGCTGAGCCATGATATCCAAAAGGTAAGTTCATTAGGAAATATTAACTGGTGAATTAATTCAATCTGTGTAACACATAAGAGCCCAGTTTTGAGAGGATACTAGTGTTTTGCTTTTTTGGTTGTTATTTTCCCATTAAACAAACCAACCAACTTGATTTGGGCAGTAGAATTTGAACTTCCTGGCCCAAATTACAGCTGTGAGCAGATGTTAGGAAGTGACTAGTGGGAGGTGATATAGTTCCTAGTCACCTGTTATAGATAAAAAGAGACTTTAATAAATCATTTGAATGCTAAATATCAAGTGACTAACTTTGTGTATTTATATATTCTTCTCCCTTGCTGAGGAGTTTGCCAAAGCAGTGTTCTTCAGGATGGGACTGAAGGTAATTGCATCATGAAAGCATTTACCTTCCACTGGAATACCGAGAAAGGGAGAAACAGCACTTAGTTCAAAGGGGTTGAGTGGAGCAGTAGACCACTCAAGATCCCCAGAGAAAGCAGCTGAGGAAGACTACTATCACCCTACTCGTAGGCTTCTTCCAACCCAGTCTTTGTCTGCAGCCCTTTCTGATCTTCATCACAAGGAGGTACATGGTTTCAGGGATGCTAGCTAGTGCTGCTCAATAATTAGGGAATAGATGTCTTTTTTATGCCTGCCTAATTGACATTTACCTCTTAGAAATATAATTATCCAAAAGGCTCAATATTTTAAAATCCTTATGTTTTTAAAATCCATATGCGTTGGATAAGTTGCTATTAAATCAAGGTAAGATGACAGAACGTGGAATTGGGAAATTGCCTTTTATGTCTTTAATCTGTCTCTTTGTTTCTCAGAGTTGTATTTGCATCATGAAAGTATTTACCTTCAAATGGCTTCTTGAAAATGTATGAAAAATAGGACGATCTGCTCTCCCTCAAAGGCATGAGTTGAGGTTCCTCTCTTTGTGTCGGTATCTGTCTGTGAAGGTGGCTACTGACGGGGGCAGGAAGGAGGCCATTCTATGTCTCCTTCTTATTTTATGTGCTGCTGCTCCCTAGGCCTGGCTTGAAAAAGCTGGACATTCGGCTTAGACAGATGGAGGGCAGGGTCATTTTCAAAATGAAATGAGTGCACAAATCACACTGTGAAATTGGCATGACCATCACTGCTGCTGTGATAGGCTGACTTTTATTTAGTCTCGGATAGGCATTTGGGGAATAGATTTTTTTTGGAGGCGGTAGGCTTGGGGAGATGGTGAAAGAAGGCCCTTTAATTAATGATAGAAATTCTGGAAAGCAATAAATGGGGTAGAATATTACAAAATGTCATAACAGAATCTTGAAAAGCTGGAGCTTATATCAAAAAGTAAGTATCGTACCATTCCTAGAAATAAGGAATCATTTAGTGGTTGCCATAAAATGATATAGTGCCTTATTGAGAGGAATTAGGCTTTGGGAAAATGGTGTTGGACTCAGGTGGATTTGCTGTGTAAGAGGAGGCATGTTTACCATGTAGAAGAATTCCATTCAAGCAAAATGTATAAAGCTAAAAATATGATGTTTGGTTCTTAACATGCTTATGTTTCTACCTGCCCAAAATGTGAGATGGTCAAATCTCATGTGTAATTCTAGTTGGCATTCTCTTTTAAAACTAATTGGAAATTACTGTTTCTTATTCTTGTAAAAATAACCACTTATTTTTGGTAAACATTGTCTAAGTATTTCAACCACAGCTGTGGTAAAACATCTTCCTTGATAAAGGAAGACCTTCTGCGAAATTACTTTCCAAGCTGTTATTTCTGTCTCTTGTTCATTCCAGGCCATTTTCTGCAGGATGGCCCAATTGAGAGGCTGTTTTTTTGCTGCTTCTGAGTTCAGCTTGATTTTTTTTGGTCCCTGTGTGTCCATTGATGATGATAGAACTGACCCTCTTTCCACTACCTCTCACCGTCCCCTCTCCAAACCTCCCCCTTCCCCTGGAAAAAGGGGAGAAAAGAATAAATTAGTGCCAAATTTGTAATGTGGTTCATTGATAGGAGTATCTGTTCAGTCTTTTGACCTTTCGAAAAGACTGTATACTGAATCAACACAAGAATATTTATGCTTAGATGGCAAGAAATTTAACTTCATCGAGAGCTTGATCTTTTTTCTCTGGTAGTTCTAGCTCTATTAATATTTTATATAGTAATATATTTTCTTCTTGATATATCCTGCTTTTGATGAAATATTTTCTATTTCAAGGTTTATGGTGTTATTATCCAAACTAATTTATTAGGCAGAACACAATAACATTATGGTTTATGAAAAGGAATTAGCAGAGAAGACACAGTTGTGGGTGTTGCCATTTTTTATTTATTCCCCGCAGTGTGTGGTGTTGAGTACACTGATAGGGCTGTTGCCTAAATCTCCTCATTGGAATGTTTTTCACTGCTCTCATTTCCACGAGGTAAAAAGTGATTTAAAGTATTACTTCTTTCTTTCTAGAGTGGTACCTTTCATAGTCAGATTATCCTGTGTATGCTTGTTTTTGTTTCTGTAATACCGTCATGAAAATAATAAATTGGATGGGAAAGGTCTTTGAAGTCTGTAGTCAGAAAATGATATTCCTGAAAGAAGGATGTCATTAGTCTCCGAACACATTTTCTGGCTTGCAAAGCCTCCAAACTGTTTTTTCATCAGAGAGTGACTCGTGAAGTCTTTGATGATAGGCCATTCAGTTGTCTGAAAAGTACTGTACTGTTTTTTAAGGCTTTCTCATAAATGGAGAGTTATAGAACACACTCCCAGGCCCTGTGCTGATGAACTGAGGGACCAACTCAGAAACCAGGCCTGTCTTTCAAGCTTCCTGCTCCTACACTCTCCACATCCAGCGAATCAAGTTCTGACAATTCTGCCGCTGAAATATTTCAACTCCGTATGTTTCTCTCCAATATCTACTACTATACTCTGGTTTCTGCCATCACCATCTTTCTCCTGGATCTGCATCAGTATTTTTAAATGGCTTCCCCTCATCTCTTCCTGGGACAGTTCCAGAGACTTCAAGGTACTTTATTTCCTCCTTTGTTTTACTCCGGGGACTTCATTAAGCCTTTAAATGCACTTCACCATTTCTCCCAGGAGATCACAAGATCTTTGTACAAAATAGAACTTCCAGGGTATTCTCTTCCTAAGTCAGAGTTTCTGTCTCAGATATGTAGGATATCATTCACCCTAATGACTCTTGCTACCCAAATGTATCGGAATGTCTTGAGACTGAACTTTCAAATGGTTTGGAGAGGAATGGTTACCATAAATGGTATTAGAATTTGAGGGTGATACTGAAACTTTATTTGATTTAGTCACTTTCTTCTAGTGAAGAATCTAATAATATTTTTATTTTTTAATTTTATTTTTTAAGTGAGGCAACCCTTGGTTGACTTCACAGATTGCAAGGACCTTGTCAGCTTACAATCCCTTATTTTTTTTATTTGCTTTTTATTTTTTACGCCTACAGCACCTGGTCTTCCTAGGTGGTATCCCATCCAAGTACTAACCAGGCCATACCTAATAACATTTTAAAATAAGCATATCAGTGGTTTTCTTCTGGATCTCTATGGAGGGTTTCTTTGCCTTTTCTGTTTCTTTTAACCTTTAGAGATGGATTTGTCCTTCTCTGGCCTTAGTAAATGTAACTCTGCAGACTTTGCATTCTATCTGTAAAGGACCTAGAAACACAAACAAAAAAACAAATAAAAAAATGATCAAGACATGAAAATGTCCTATGGCATAACGTATTTGAGAGTAGCTAGATGAGGAAAAATTTTCTCGGAAGTCACATCCCTCCTCTGTCATCACCAAAATGTAGCCATGGAAAAGGTTCTTAACCTCCCTGAATTGCAGTTGCCTTATTAGTAAAACAGGAACCACACTAATTCTTTGTTCAAGACAATACAAAGCATCTGGTCTATAGTAGGTACTTAATAGATTTTAAGTAGTAGTATTATATAAATGGAGCTATTGAGATTCCTTGGGACAAAATTACTGAGTTAAACATCTGCCATCCAGGTGTAGATGTTCTTTGACACTTCAGATATTATATTCCTGAGTACCTGATAAACTCCAGAATGTGCAGGGGCAATTATCTGGCATAAATTAGTGTCTTCATTAAACCTGCTTTTCCAAGAAACAGAAGCACCAACTTAAATATTGTATTTTGTTCATTCAGAAATTATTGGGTGCTTACTCTACCCAAAGCACTGTGCATTGTGGAGAATCCAGAACCTTCAAGAAACTTACAGTCCAGGGGAGATATTACAAATACATTACAAAAAAATCATAACCCAGACAATATGTGCAGTGCCTTGAGTAATACAATCTGACATAGAGGTTCAGAGTTTAAATGCCCTCATCTGGCTAGAGCAGTGGTTTGCAACCCTATCAGATATCTTGCTCCTGCCTTTCATAACAAATATTTTTCAAGGCCCTCTTTACAATTTTGAAATGAAATTTATATATGACATCCTACACACTTTATTTATTTATTTGTTTGTTTTTGGCATTTCGAACACTTTTTTGATGACAACAGATAATAATTTTATACAAATTACAGGCTAGAATATAATGAATACAAAATCCATCCAGATGATGGTTAAAAAAGCATCGCTTAACAAAAGTAAATATTAATCAAATGGCTAAAGAACTCAAGTTCCCCATTTTGATAATTACATACAGCTTTCAACAAAGCACATCTAAAGCATATCCCAATCAGGGCACTATTCAAAACCGCAACATATTCAAAGACTCTAGCGATTGAAAGATTGTAACACTTTTTATCATTGATGTCATCTCAACAGGTTCACTATGCAAAACCCAAATGAGAATATTTGAACGTTCTTTGCAACTGTAAGGTGTTGTGCAGGTGTTAGCTGTTTCCTTTCCTTTTTAAATCTCAGGTGCATGGATTGACTAATCATAATCCTTGATCATTGACACATTCTCCATTATTGGTCCATGCATGTTCTTCTTCTAGTCTTCTGTTTGTTCTTCTAGTTATTTTTAATGATATAATAATCACTAGTGACACCACTACCCAGCATAAAAGATAGGATTTTTTTGACTACATCTGCCTCTGACTCTAAACATACCGATGCCTCCCAAATTGTGTTCTTATCTCCCTTATCTAGGTAACCATCACCCTGAATCCCATGTTTGTCATTGTCTTGCTTCCTTTTTTATATAGTTTCATTGAATCTATATGAGTTTCTTAGACATATTAATTTTAGTTGTTTTAACCTTATGAAAAGGGTTTACATAGGATATACTTTTTTCATGTACTCTTACAATTCTCAGATTCATCTGTATTGTTGCCATGTGGCAGTGCGATTCATTGGTTTCAACAACTCTATTACATAACATTGTGTGAACATTCCATGGCTTACTCATTTAATCTCCTGTTGATGGGCATTTGGGGTTGTTTCTAGATACTTAATATTTTTAAAAGTGCTGCTGTGGACATTTTTGCACATGCTTCTTGGTGTACAGGTCCACCTAGAAGTGGAATTGTTGTGTCATTAGTTAAATGTTTAACTTGAGTACATAAAACCAAACTGTTTTCCACAATAGTTGCTCTAATTTACATTCCCTTCAACCGTGTATAAGAGATTCTATAAATCCACATTATCTCTATACTTTGTATTGTTGGAATTCAAGTTTCTTGGCCATGTATAGTTTCTCTTTTGTGAAAAGACTGATATTTTGATTATTTTTCTATTAGATTGTTAGTGTTTTCCTTATTAATTTTTAGGAGCTCTTTATGTACTCATAATACTAATCCTTTATCAGTTATTGCATGTATCTTTTCCAGTTTGTAAGTTTTTACTTTCTTTAAGATAAAGTATTTAAGTTTAATGTAGTCAAATTTATCTTTTGCTTTTATAGTCAAAGCTGCTTATGTTTTGTTTTAAAAAGCATTTTCTTATTTCATGGCCAGATTATATTAACATATATTTTTTAAAATTTTGTTCTGCATTTAAAATTTTAATTTATCTAGAGTTAATTTTTATATATGATGTAAAGTAGAGATTCAATCGAATTTTTTTTCCAAATGGATAACCATTTTTCCTCAGCTCCATTTGTTAAACAGTCTCTCAGTCCACCTTGATTGGACATGCCTCCTCTGTAATATACAGAGTTCCATATATGCATAAGGCTGTTTCTGGGCTCTCCATTCTAATCCATTGCAGTTTATCAAGTTTTGGACCAATACAGCATTATCTTAATTTCCATATAAATCCAAATGTAGTAGGGCAAGTACCCCATCTGTACTTTCCTTTTCCAGATGTGAAGTGTCATAGCTATTCTTGGCACTTTATGTTCCCATTCATACCTAATTTTTAAAAATCAACATAATGCCTCTACTGTAATATAAAGAAGAAATAAAAGGAAAATGCTTTATAGTAAAATAGTATGTAGTTTACTATGTGTGTGTGCTAGATCATGACAACACCAGAAAAACATCCCCACAAATATTCAGAATGCTCCCTTAGAGTAGTGCAGCCCCCACTGAGAGCTGACAGGATAGAGAAGTGGGGTTATACCATACAGGAGCCTTAACAGACGGGTAGGATTTAAGCCAGCAGATCTAAGAAAGAGAAAGGTAGAATTTCAGTACACAGGTTAAAAAAAAGCACAAGGTATGTTTATAGAAAGTTCATTCTGACAAAGTTGGAAGTAAGTTGGAAAGATTTTTTCTGAATGTTTGTTTGGAGGGTGCTGGCACAGGCCAAGGTTAGTTAATACTGAGATCACGACCCCTGGCTGGTATAGTCCAACACAGAGCCGACCCATCTACTTTCCTTTGTCATATCATCTAGAGATTAAATTAAGTTCTGAGAACATAATCCAGTAAACCAAAGCAATAAATCTAGCTTTGATAAAAATGAAACAGGTTCCCACATTTCACTTTAAGCTGTAACTTTATTAACTACATTTACCTTGTATTTTATTAAGCACATTTGTAATAACCTTTTTTTTTAATTGAAAAAATTTTCCTATTGTTTCACTTTGCTTCTATGGATGGCTCAGATCTTTTAGAAAATAAAATTTGGACATTTTAAGAATATGATTGTTACTGCCTGATAAAGCCAGGTAGTAGGAGAGTGGGGAAAAGGCCCCAACTTGATTATATGGTGACTAAGCTGGCTTGGTGAGAATTTCAGGCTTTGTTAGGTAGGGGTCCCCAGGCTTCATTTCATCCTGTTAACCTTGTAGGTAGAGAGTTGAGGGGGAAGCTATTCACTTGCCTTTTCAGTAATTAGTTCCTCTATAAATTTAAAGATAAGAATAGCAATTTTTTTTCTTAGAAAAGCAGTAAGACAGTAGTGTTAGAAACTCCTTAAGGTCTCATAGCTAGTGTTGATTTTGAAAGAGTATATTTAGAATATGTCTTTCATAGTCTGAAAAATGATCTAACTGATACAAGTTTGTGAAGGGTCTTGAGCCTGATTCTAAATACAGTACCTCTGAAAAATGTACAGTATTATTTTACCCAGACATTCACTGTATCCAAATCATGCTCTTTTATGACATTTAAAATGTATTTTACTGCTAACATATTTCACTATTCTCCACTCTAGGTTTGCCAGCTTTTGCAAATAAAACTACAGGACATCTAGTAAGGAGAAGTATATTTGGGACATATAGTTAAAAGTTTTTGTTTATCTGAAATTCAGGTTTAACTGGGCATTCCACCTCAATATTTCATACTCAATTTTTTTCATTTTCCAGTGAATTTTTCATTTCTTGTACGTATTACTTCCTGTTGAATAATCCCTCTGTAGGTCTCATAGGTATACAGATATGGAATACACTCATTTTCCTTACTCTCTCCCAAATGCCATTTCCACCAGGTACTGAGTAGGAGTAGTAACATTGGGGAAGTGTGTGTGTGTGTGTATGCGTGTGTGTGTTTGTGAATAATTGTGTTAGAGAAGCATTAAAAACATATCCCAGGTGCAATGTGTAGCTGTACGTGAAAAAGGACTTCGGTTTATTTGGGTGCTTGTATATACAACTTATTTTGATATATTGAACTAATTAAAATGACCTTCATTCATTAATAATGATCTTCGTTATTTTTAAAACTATAGCTTATTTCTTCAAATGAATTAAATTCAGCTCCATTTAATATAAGGCTGGTGTCCATGTTAAAATAAACAACTTTTATACTGAAAAAAGACTAGCTGTTCCTGTTCTGAAAAGTCCATCTGTCATATCCTGGGAATTTCTCATTCCTTTTCTCTTCTCTTTGAGCTGTAGATTTTCTGCTCTCTTGCTGGACCATCCCTTACCATTACCTCTTCTCATCTCTCCTAGCTTATTCCCTTTCTCAGGCCCCCTCTTCCTCCAGCACTGCTCCTGGAATCTCAAAAATTCTCACTTTATAAAACTTGTTGTCACATCCAGCCCATGGTCCTAAGAACCATCTTGCTACAACTGAAGTGGCTTATCAAAATGTTTTGGTAAACAAGAGTCAGGTCTCCACCAGGTGAATCCTGCTACTAGCTCCTAAAACAACGTTTTCCTCCCTTCTGCTGTTACTAAAGGGGAGAGAGATGGGGGTCAAAAGTGCCAGTTGAACCAAGATGAAGAATGGAGGGACCTTCCATGGTCCTTTGGATTAATTTTGAGCTACTGTGGAAAGAGGAGTGAAAATCAGAAGTCGATGGAGCTGCCTAAGAGAGATTTCACTGGGCCTAGATGGAAATTCCCAAGCCAGGTGATAAGGCAAAGCTCTGAGGGGATGGAGGAAGCTTTTCCTTTCATCCCCTATCTTCCTTCTGGTATCTGGAGCACAAGAAATCTTGCTGGCACTTGGGGCAGGTAATGGCATTCTTCTGATGGGCAGTATCCTCTTCTGGGTTGTAGGCAGCTAGAGGAGGAACCACTACTAAAGAAGGCTGGGGTACTGCTGTTAACAGGCTGGTCCTCAGGCCCCCATGAAGCTGCCTTTTGAGTTCCCTAGGAATAGCTAGGGGATACTATGACAAGTGACAAAAGAGGTCAAGGAAGAAGTCACACCTAGTTATTGGGTCTATGGAGGAGGCTTTAATTAACTAGACCTCAAAAGATTTCTCAGTAGGCAGCTTCACTGTGACAAATAACATCTGTCATATAAAAAGTTCATCCATATATGATTTTTCAGTATTGTTATTACTAGTTAATAAAATGCAAAGACAGTGACTTCCTGCCAAGGAAATAATTACATTGCGTCTAGTAGATTATGATAGATTCTCTCCCTCTGTTTTTAACAGTTAGGTTAGTAATGTTGGTGGCTTACAAATGAAAACACTTGGAAGAGTGAGGATCAGACTAGCCCACTGAGACAGTGACCATGGACCATGTTAGTTCATTCTACCTTCATGGAATCTAGGGCTATAAACTTTTTGTGACTCACAGAGAAATGGCTTTAAAAACTCACCTCCCAAATAAGAAAAACAAACAAACAAAACTTCCACCAGTATAGAAAAAGAAAAATGGTAACCGAGATGTACCTCTGAGGTTTGTAGAAGCAGAGAGTCTGTCTTATCTCTCCTGGGAGCCACATTCATTATAGCTCGTCAGGGTGACTAACCCTCTCACTTAGAACCTTAGGGAGGTGTGTGGAGGAAAGGCTGTCAGCCCCGGGTGGCCATATGAGAAGCAGATTCGTTTGGTGGATGGACAGTTTTAAAACCTGCCACATATGTTAGTTATTTTTATGGCAATTAAATTGTTGGGGGATCTGTGAGGTGAATGCACAATAAAACCTTTCACAATAAACCATGTGGAAAATCATCTAATCCTACCCTTGGAGGTCAAAAGCCACAGTAACTTGTTGCTTTATTCCATGAAGAAAAATTAAGACTCTTTAGACAGCTTGCTGTTCTCTTTTTTCTTTATAGACGGGTGCTCCAAATTTGGAGTGGAAGGTAGATGGTGTGAAATGGCAGTAGTGGGGCTAGGGGAGGGTGGGGAGGCCTCCCATGCCAAGTTGAATCTAGGGAGTGCTTTGCCAGTGACTTCCAAAACAATATTTTTATGCCACCCTTTTGCCACTCTCAGGAAGTAGACATTCTTCCCAAGGGATATAGATTTTTTTAAAAAAGGAAAATATGGCAAGGACAGTGTTCTATCTGCCTGAATCTAAACATCTTCACAGTATGGTTCATTTCGTTGAAGATTGGTTTCTGATCAGACGATGTGCAGATAAAACTGAATGATGTATCAAATTTTGGTTTCTCGGAGACAGATGTGATCCCAGGGACCCGAACTGTACCATTCTCAGAATGGACCTCCAAGATCTTGGTAGTGGCTCGTTTGCTGGGCTGGATATTAGGGAGCATTTGACATAAAACTGAGCTTCAGAAAGATGTGTGGAGTGTGTGTGTGACTTTTTCATTCAAAAAACCAGGACAATAATCAAGATCACTTGAATTGAAACCCCAGGTCTTCCCCCACGGTGATTTGGGGCCAGCCATTTACCCGCTCTGGACCTTTTGCTTCTCCTATAAAATCAGGGCGATGAGTGATTTAATATGGTTTCCGTCTTGGTCCTAACATTCCTGTGTTCTTTACACTGTACTGTGTCTTCGATTTCATTCATTCATTCAGTTCATAGTAAGGAGCAGTTGTTTGGAAGCAGCTGCCTTGTAGGGATAATATTTCTCAGCCCGTTCCCCCAGTCTTCTCACCCCTTTTATCTAGCTGGGTACAGTTCTTACCAATAGAATGTGATTGAAAGAGGTGCATGTCACTTCCAGGCAGAAGTAATTAGGCAGCAGGTGTGTCATTTCTTTCTTTCCCATCTGCTGACTTGTTTAGGACTCTA
Organism: Pteropus medius; assembly: GCF_902729225.1. Classification (NCBI taxonomy): domain Eukaryota; kingdom Metazoa; phylum Chordata; class Mammalia; order Chiroptera; family Pteropodidae; genus Pteropus; species Pteropus medius. The sequence continues at coordinate 36,449,741 of NW_024354875.1, forward strand.
AAGCCCTAGGGCCTGTTAGAACCATCAGATGGAAGGAACCTGAGTCCCTGAATCACCTTGTAGAACAACTGCACTGGAATATTACATGTACAAGAAACAAACTTCTGGTACATAGAGGAGAAAAAAAATTTGTTGTTTTTGTTGTTGAAACATTACCCTGAGTAATGCAGTCAAGCAATAGGCATTTAAATACTTACTATATGTGTGGTATCAGGTTGAGTAGTAGAGATTTATCAGTGAATAACACACAGTTCCTGTCCTCGAAGAGTTCAAGTTGGTAGGAGAAGACATATAGATATATCTATAGTTACAGTACAGTGTGATAAGTACCAAATAAACACGGGATGCTATGAGAGAACATAGCCTTGGGCATTTCGGGAAATACTCCCAGCAGAGGTAGCATTTAAGTCAAGATCTGAAGCAAAGCCTATTAGATGGTCTTATGAACTGAATGACTGTATGTTTGTATCCCCCCTCCCCCCCAAAATTCATAAGTTGAAGCCTTAACCCACATATGATGGTATTTGGAGATGGGGCCTTTGGAAGGTAGTTCGAGGAGGTCATGAAGGTGGGGCCCTCATGAGGAGATTAGTGTCCTTATAAAATGAGAAAGAATTTCTCTCTACTTTGTGAGGACAGCGAGAAGGCAGCCATCTGCAAGCCAAGAACAGAGTCCTCATCAGACCTTGACATGATGGCATCCTGATCTGGAGACTTCCAGCCTCCATAACTATGAGAAATAAATTTCAGTTGTTTGAGCTACCCAGTCTATGGTACTATGTTATGACAGCTCTTGATGACTGAGACAGATGGGTATTTCTTTCCAAAATACCAGCCTTTACAGAGGACCAGAAATCAGAACATGACCTATTCAAGGAGCTTGGCGGTTGCCAATGAGGATGGAGCGTTAGGGGGAGGTTGGATCTGCAAGAAGAGCCTCAGATTATCCTAAGGCCTTTGAATAAAGTTTCTGGGAAGATGGCATCTGTCAGGCACATGCCTTAGGATAATGGAATGAGCAGAGTGGAGCTGGGAGGCATGGTCTAAAGGTTAAGCAGGCTGAGAGAAGGGACTGGCCTAGAAATGGTACTTGTGGTATCCGTAGCTTCTTTAATGAAGAAGCTATCCAAATGATGTCAGCTTGCATGCAGATCAGTTGGATTTGACACGATTTAGCAGCAAAGAGAAAAGATAAGCAGCTCCAGAAAATACAGTTTATTTACCAATAACATTAAGCAGACATGGGCTTAAACTCTCAAAGTCTTGGAAATGGAGTACCGTATGGCCCTTAAGGTTGACGGTGAAAGCAAGTGCCTCAGGGCCCCAGCAGGGCTATTGAATTCATCACTCCAGAGAGAAAAGTCATTATTTGCATCATGATTTCCGACTTGGCAAATAACCAGAGGGAATAAATCAGAAATCTCCCAATCCATTTTCCAATGAGCATCATCTGGTGGACTTTTTTATTATCTTTATTCTAGGCTTTTTCTCACCCTCAAATCTTCACAAAAGAGGGAAGAAAAACAACAGAGCCTCCTTTCTCTCAAGCCTTGTCTAATCCTTTCATAATTCAAGATCACAGAGCTGCTGTAAAAACCCAGCCTCACTGCTGTGCTTATTCCCTGTGTGCTTGGCAGAGCAAGCAATTCCATTTACCAGCACTCCAGCAAGCGTGTGGTGATAAATAAAGCTGCCACCCTCTGCTTGCCCAGTGTTTAAAATGACACATTGGACAAGTGAGTCTCTATTGCCTCCACTTTTTTGCAGAAAAGGGCTAAAAATGGTCTGCAAATGCAGTAAATCTTAATTTCTAATATAAACTCCAAACAGAAAAAAAATCGTAGGCCAGTTTAGACTGGAGTGAATTTAATAGTCAGATGGTGAGAATTCAAATACTAAAGAGAGAAAGCAGTCTGAAACCCTGTAGCTGCCTGGATGTGTGAGATTTTCCTTTTTTCTGCTTGAAGCAAGCTTGCTTTCTCTCCATGCAACTTTATTGGAAACTAAAAACACAAATTCAGATAGAACAAAATCAACATGAAAAAAGCTTAAGTTTCTAACTGCAGAGTCTCATTTAAAAATGACCTCTTATTTTGATTGTTCATACTAATAGTAGTTAGCTTTTATTGAAGTTACTGTGCGACAAGTCCATGCAAATTTCTTTCCTACATATCTCACTGAACTTTTGAGTCTGAATTTTCTTTTCAAATCTTCCAATCTGGAATCACAGGCAGTCTTTTCTATTTACAACCAGTAACAGGACAATTGACTTTGAGTTACCTATTGAGTACTGAAGCCTGAATGGATGATCTCTAAGATGAATGAGTCAACATGAAACCATCTTGTTGATCTACAATAATAGGTTCCTTTGCCTGGCAGTCAAAGTCCTCAGTCTTGCTCAAACCTACTTATGAATGTTATTTCCAGCCCCTCTGCTTCATCCTCTCTGTGTTCCAACATCATTACACATTGTTCTCTTTCCCCACTCTTTCTCCACACCCCGTGCTTACCTACTTCTGTACATTTGCTCTAGGTCAGTCTTCTACTCAAATTGCCTTTTTCCCCATCCTCATCTTATATTCTCTACCTAATCGTCAAGTCCAACTCAAATTTTATATGTGCCATGAAGCCTTCCTCTCCAAGTTGAAAGTTACCTTTATTCTCCTGACCATCTGATCCTCTCTATTAAGTTCAGAAATTGTCTTTGCAAGGATATTCATAGAAGCATGGTTATAGTAGCAAAAAAGTGGGAAGCAGTATATGTGACCATCAGTACGGTGTCAGTTAAATAATTGTATTCTCGTATATTGTAGAGAACAATACAGCTAATGACTATGATGATATAGATCTATATATTTTCTGATTTAGAAAGTTGCCCACTATAGATTGATGTTAAAAAACAGGCATGATCCTATACTTAAATATAAAAGTAATTTAAATACCACATGCTTCAATCTTCAATGGCTTGTCCCTCTCCTCCCTTTCTACCTCCCGAAGCCAGACCCTATGCCCTGACCTTATAAGTGGTCTGAGGTGGTTTCTGAAAGCCCCAAATGGTGTGGAGGGAGGTTCATATATGCCCACAGCTGCAGTCACTATGCCACATTTGCTCTTGGAGGTGCTCTAAGAAGTTTCATTGCTCTACCTTCCGATGGAGTCCATCGTGGGGAAGGACGTTGATTCATCCAAAGCCATCAGTCTGTGAGTTGGCACTGAGTCTCACTGGGCACCCCAAGTCTTCCTGACCCTTTTTCTTCCTTCATTCACCATATGCGATGGGTCTTCCACACACCAACCCTTCAGATCCCTGCCCTGAAAAGGCTCTCAGACTGTCCAGGCTCCCATTCCAAGTCCTGCTTGGAAATTTCTTTGTAGCTATAGGATCTTAGTACTGTGCCAACTGCCGTAGGTTAGCCAGTGTGGACAGAGTGCCACATGAGAAGATCTTGGTTCAGTTTCTAGCTCTGTCACTTACTAGCTTACCTTCCTAGGCAAGTCATTTTCCCTGAGGCTCAGTTTCTACATGTAAAATGAGACTGACCAATATTACTTATATAGCTTTGTTGTGAAGGATAAAGGAGATGTGAATATCAATGTTATTCCTACATGATAAAAACATTATTAAACACATACTTAACCCTAACACTACATCTCTAGCCACCGATGAGATCTCTGCCAGTTCAAATGACTTCTGAGAATTTTTAAGCTCTAGTTATTAAAAAAAAAACAAACCTCAGGATGGGAATGACACCTACTTGACTTTGCAGGATGTAACCTTCACCTGATCCCCTGACCTTAGCAGTGACCTTGACTCAGGATATTTCTCACCATATTAGTAAATCCAGCAGGACTTGGTAGGAACTTTCAGCCCATTCTCAAGTTCTCATCTAGCCCTCGAGATGGAATCTGGGAACCCACTACCTCACATGTCAAACAGGAGCCCTTTGCTGAAATACAAAAATGTGGATTCCTAGGAAACCGAGGATTTGAGCAGACAAAACACACCCAGGAATGTTGAGGGACATTAAAGAAATGCCCCCATTTTCTCTTCTTTATTGCTGAGCCCTTCTTGAAAGAATTGTCAGTTCTGCTCCAGAGACTATGATCTCTTTTGGGTGTGTGGATTGTTGTATGTTTCTCCTGTGGAATTGTTTCTTCTGTGGTGTCAGTTAAGTTATGAAGTGTTAACAGGCTCCTAGAAGAGCCAGCACATCAAGTAGAAGGTGTTAAGTTTTGATCCCTGGCTGTGGTTCATATTTATTTAATTTTTGTCTTCTCTTCCCACCTCCCTACTCTCACTCGGGCCCCTCACTTCAGTTACTCTTTTTGTATATGTTTCAGGGCTGCAGACAACTACCATTTGTGCCCTTTATAGCTTTGGAGGGAGCCTTTTCTTTCAATGCATAAAGAGGTTGGGTATCGATGGGAAAACCTATCATGTTCAAATATTTGGCACTCTTTTCGTCTGAATGTGGACACAAACTGGGAGAATCCTTATTGCTATGACTTAAAAACAACCCGTGTTATGTTCTCATGTGCACAGTTTTCATTTTAACCCAAGTGTACCCCAGTGCTTCAGAAGCTTGCTCTGGATCAGATGAAGGATGACTTTCCTGCTGGTCATTATTTTGATAAACCCAAACCCTCCAATGTCAACTCTGTTGATGGATGATCATTTTCTCTCACATTTTCTTTCTTACCTTTGATTTAAAAATAACGCATATCTATTGTAAAAAAAATTACAACATAGAGATACACAGAGTAGAATATAAAAGTTACACATTAACTTGTCATCCTGAGATAACTGCTGTTAACAATTCGTATATTTTTCACCTAAGATCAAATAGAATTAGGATGATCCCATTTATGTTCTTTTGCAAAGTACTTTTTTTCATTTAATATACTACAGCCATGTTACTATGCCTGGTCAATCATTCTCACTCTTCAACACAATTCTTCCCAGCCACAGATCACTGAGAGCTCCTGTGTGCACCAGCTCCTTTGTGCAGACCTCATCTGGCTCTTGGGTTGAAAGCAATGGCCCAAATCCTGGGACTGAGTATAGGCTCATTGGAGCCACTATCCCAGTTCTGAACATGACTACCTACTCAACAGAAAGAATAATGTCAGCGTAAAAATGTGAAATATTTCCATGTGAGAAGAACCCAAGAAAACTACTTAGGACCTTAGCTGAGAAACTTAAGCATCAGATCTATGCACGTCTTTCTTCAAGTGTCCACTGCTTGGAATGCCATTTTCTCTTATTTATTTAAACTTTATTTTTAAAGCAATTTTAGCTTCACAAAACTGAGCAAATATGAGCAGAAAGTATAGAGTTCCCATATCCCATTCCCTCTCCACTCAGCCTCCCCCACCAATAATGTCTCTCACCAGAATGGTATATTTGTTGTAGTCAGTGAACCAACATTGACATATTATTATCAACCAAAGCCAATAGTTTACATTAGAATTCACACTTGGTGTTGTCCCTTCTTTGAGTTTTGACAAATGTATAATGACATGCATCCACCATTATAGTATCATAGAGAATAGTTTCACTGTCTTAAAGAGTCTCTGTATTTTGCCTGTTCATTCCTCTCTCCCCCTGAACCCCTGGCAACCACTGATCTTTTTGCTGTCTCCATAGTTTTGCCTTTTCTAGAATGTCATATAGTTAGAATTATACAGTATGTATTCTTCTCATGTTGGCTTTTTTCACTTAGTAATATGCATTTAAGTTTCCTCCACGTCTTTTTATGGTTCGATAGCTTGTTTCTTTTTAGCACTGCTGTCTGGATGTACCACAGTTTATTTATATATTCATCTCCTGAAGGACATCATGGTCACTTCAGAGTTTTGGCAAAATATGAGTAAAGCTCCCTTAAACATCTTTGTGCAGATTTTTGTGTGGTCATAAGTTTCCAACTCTTTGAGGTAAATACCAAGGAGCATGATTGCTGGAATGTTTAGTTTTGGAAGAAACTGCCAACCTGTCTTCCAAAGCATCTGTACCATTTTGCATTCCCACCAGCAATGTATGAGAGTTCTTGTTGCTCCACATTCTAAAAGTAGTGGTAAAAAAAAAAAAAAAAATAAAAAGTAGTGGTAATAACCTTTTTTCTCCTCCCTTTCTCTTCTCTTCTCTTCTCTTCTCTCTCTCTCTCTCTCTCTTTCTCTCCCTCCCTCTCCCCTCCACCCTTATTAAAGATAAAGCCTTTCCTACTTCGAATTACCTGAAAATAAGTGTTTGAATATGAACCTAAAGAGGCTATCTCCTCTCTATTCTTAAGCAGACATGCAGTAACTTCTGAGAGCCACACAGTTTCCCATTAGCCCCTCTGTTTCAGCAGTATGCTTGGCACCCTATAGGTGTTTAGTAGATATTTGCTGGTTGTATGGCTTTTGATGACCTGCCTGCCTCTGCTTTTGAGTACCATAAGGGGTCTGTTTGGAGAGATTCAGACTAACACATAGGCATATGCACACCTGTGCACATGCATATACACACAAAAAGCCACAGGCACTCTTCTGCACCAGCTTGGGACCATGTTGCCTAAGCTTTTGAACCCTAGACTCAGAGTACCTCAAATGTTGGCCTTGGTCTATAAGTGATACTAAATGAGGAATATTTTTGGTGATATTTTGGTCAGTGATCAGGCCCAGTATTATCTTTGGGTTTTAGACAATGAAAAAGTCACTGTTCCTATTGCAGCAGCCCACATAAACAAGTTCCACACCTGCATCTATAGACATTCACATCTAAAGAAGAAAGGAGTGAAGGGTGATGACGGCTGCGTTCACTATTTGTCTCCTTTGGTTTCTTTTTTCCTTCCATTATTGTTCTTCCAAGAGGGTTCTTGGAAGCGAGGAGACCTAACATTTATTGAGTCCCCTGGAGGTAAACTTATTCCCCCATTTCTTGTACTCCCACTGTGCTGATTCTGTACTGTGTACCTGGCACATGATAGGTGGCAACAATGTTTATTGAATGAATAATGCATCATTGGTATGATGTAGAAGTCTAGAGTTTGCTAGTAAAGAACTACAGAGCATTCGGGGTTTATTGTTTGGAGGTACTATTGCAGTTGCTTTGCAGTAGCAGAAATCACAACAGGTTTGCTCTCATGAGCTCAAGTCAGTGGTCAAATGTGGAGCCAATACTCCCTAACTCCTCCACCTCCTGCTTATTGTCAAAAACACACCACACATTGTAGCAATCATATTGCCAAAGCTTTACAGCGTCCATAAATTGAAAGCTACTGCCTCTGACAGTTATAGGCCTGTGTCAACACCAGATCATGTTGACTCTTCTGGAATGTGTTTGTGAATGCACCATGCCAGCCTTGGAAGCCGTTGACATCAGAGGTAGTAAGTTAATTAGATGTTGCCCCACAGCATTGTGGGTCTTGCTGTCCGGAAGGATTTTAATTTTTTTAATTCCTCTCTGATTTGGTCCCAGGGCAGGAGCTGTCTTGGCTACCATGTTTGGCAGACAAGAAAGCTACTTTAGAGGAGAAGTCCACATCGCTGAGCAAGTGACGATGTCTGTGAACCATTTCCCTTTCTTCCCTTTCAGTAGGTTGCAGTAGGAATGGCTGGAGACAGTGGGAAATGATGGTGGCTGTGAATTGTGTTGCGAAGGAGAAACTGTGGACAACCTGCATGTTTTCATTGGGCTCTGTCTGACTATGCCAGCGGAGCCATCTGGGCATGATGCAGCTGAGACCTATGGTGTGGCTCCATTCTAGTGCCAGTGCAAGCTGTGGGCTCCCTGTGCCACCGTGCATGTGTAGGCACATATGTGTGTACATGCGTGGAAGACGCACGTGTACACGTGTAATGGAGTTCCTGGGAGGACACCAAAGCTCTTTGGGGGTCTTCTTGATGCCTTATTTTTCCTCTGTGCTCTAACATCATTGTCCCCCAGCTGACAGGAGCCAGGCAGAGTGACCGAGAGAAGTAGGCATTCTGGGAAGAAGGAAAGAAAACCAAAGAGGTCAGGAAGAGCCCCACAGAGCTGTTCACTGCCAACTAGCTTTCCTGCTGCTGTCAGTTCTCACTGAATTCCATGTACAGAGCACTGAGCAAGATCCAGAAAGAGACAGACAGAAACCCCTCTCTGCTTCAGGTAGTTTATATTCTAGTGATGGATTAGATATACACATGCACATCCACCCAAAGCCACATATGTATATGCACAGAAACAAGGCCAACATAAAATAAATAATAGCACGTGGACGGTGACTGAGTGCTTCAGGAGTTCAGAAGAAGGCAAGAAACATGGCTGTGCATTGAGGTGTTTAGAAAAGTTTTCATAGGCAGGAGAAATTTGACTGAGATTAAGGTAAGTACGGCTCAGAGAAGATGTTCCAGGCCAAGGAACAGCAGAAACAGAGGCCAAGAAATGGGAATGAAGAGGTATGTGCAAGTGATGGGGTGGAAAGATCGATGGTATGGTCCTCAAGGGCTGAGAGTTTTGTCCATTGAGGTAAATAGAGGCTAGAAACTGGAAGAGCTTGCAGAGGGTTAAGTTGGGATTCAGGGTGGGATGAGTACCCCTGGCAGGTTATATGCAGAGTGATTGAAGAGGGGATTGCTTTTAAACTGGTGTCCTAATTAAGAAATAAATGTGATATTCCAAGCATAAGATACTAAGAGCTCAACTATGTTAGAGCTCAGAAAGCAGAGTCCATGTGAGAGGCAGTGAGGGTTTAGGAAGCAGGCTCACCAATATAAGTTGCAGAAACCATGTACCCTTTCCTCTCTGAGACAGGAAGTTCCTTCTGGGTCAGACCTCTCCTTGTCTTGCTGCTGCCACTCTAGCCATGGAGGTTTCACTGCCAATTTTTGTGCGACATTTTATGTTTTATCACCATCCCCAAGTAAACCCCACAGAAATGATTGCTGCTTTACTTTAAGCTGATTTATGAAATCAGTCATTCATTTGCCCATCCATTCATTCATTCTTCAACAGTTACTAAGCATGTGCTTTGTGCTTGGCCCTCTACTAGACCCTGGGGATTTGCTGATAAACCTCACACCTGCCTTCAAGGAGCTTACAATTTAGTAGGGGTCAAACAAATAAACATTTGTGTAAGAATGCCCTGTGCAACCACAAAGGCATAGTGGAGTGCACAAAGGAGAATGTCAGCTCCATTCTAAGGTGTGAGGCCAAGATCATCTTAAGAGAGGAAGTGAAAACTGAGTTTTTACTTTAAAGGGGTCACCAAGTGGAAAAGAGAATCCAAGAGAGGATGTTCCAGCAGAGAGCTAAATATGCAAAAACCTTGAGGGAGAAACAGCTGATGTGGGCTTTGAAACTGGATTCTAAAAGCGGTTCAACCACTGGTGTGGTGTGGTGGGGTAAAATGGGTTGGGGATATTAGAAGTCACTGGATCACAGTGGCCTGATTCACTGTGTATGTGATTTAAAACAATATAGTTACATAAAATCAAGACTTAGGAGGCAGAATGCAAAAATATAAAACAAAAGACTTCAAAGAGATTTCAGTGTTTATGCAGACTATTTTACAGTATTCCTGTCTTTGTCAGTTCAGACTGCCATAACCAAATAGCGTAGACTGGGTAACTTAAAACAAATTTATTTCTCACAATTCTGGAGGCTAGAAGTCCCAGATCAAGTTCTGGCAGAACTGATTTCTGATGAGGACTCTCTTTCTGGCTTGCAGATGACACAGCCTTCTTACTGTGTCCCTACATGACACAGAATGAGTTCTGGTCTCTCTTCCTCATTCATAAGGACACTAATCCTATTGTATTAAGGTTCTACCCTTATGCTCTCACTTAACCGCTGTTAGCTCTTTATAGGCTCTTTCTCTAAACACAGTCACACAGGGGATTAGGATGTCAACATATGCATTTTGGGGGACACAATTCAGTCCATAGACTGAATCCAGGCAGTAGGAGAAGATAGTTCTTTTATCCACCTCTTCAGTGCAAACAGCAGGCACTAATACTGCTCCATGAAGAAAGGAGAAACTTGCAAGAAGGCTGGAGAAGTAAGCCAAAGACTAATATTAAGGGGCCCCACGAGCATGTTAAGTCTTTTCCGAACGCAGCAGAAACCCCCGAGAGGGAGAGACATGATCAGATTTGGGTTTCAGGAGATCCCTTTGGCTGCAGTGTGGGAGAGTATTGAAGGGAGCAGCCTGGAGGCAAGGAGACGGGTTAGGAGGCTCTGGGCCTGGGCAGGTGACAAGCTTGAGGCCTGAAGGGCTGTGTAAAGATGAGAAATGTTCAGTAGATAAAGTGAAAGAAATTGGTGCTGATTTGATTTGGGGGAAAGAGGAGGGAAAATGGAGGCATCTGAGCGCCTCCTAGGTTTTTGGCTTAGATGAAAGCTATTCTCTATTCAGTTTTCAAAGAAGTAGAAACAACTAGAGGACTCCCCTCTCAAGGTCATTCTGACTTGCCAGCAATAATTGAGCCCCGCCCTGTCCTTTTCTTCCTTAACTCTTCCACCATTTTCTCACAATAAAATCAGTTATTGGCAAGTTATAGCATACGCGGGAGTAAATAGAAAGGGTTCAAGGTTGTGAACACCTGTTGCTTTTGGCCACTGGCCACTTGATTGTTATCTAACTCTCTCCTGGTAGAGTCTTGATGTCCCTTTGGGAACAAGCCCTCTCCTGTGCTCTAAGAGGTCTAGATGGGTTTGTCAATTAGATTGAGCCAATCTGATTGGCTTTGTTTGGGTCACTTGATCCAAGCACAGTGAATCAGATTCATCAGGAATCTTGAACAGCTTGGTACTGAGACAAAAAATGTTCTGAAGAGATTAACATGTACTCATGCCCTGTTATTTTAATCCCAAGATCTTACTTTCCTGCCCCTTCTAAGGCCAATCTATTTACCCTTTCTTTGATTTTGTGAGCTACCCTGTATCCGTTCAGCAAATTATGTTTTTAAAACTTAATATTCTTGGTATCTGTTGCTTGCAACTAAAGAACCCTAACTGACGCCCAGAGGGTAGCAGGAGAGGCCCTATATCCCACAACTGTCTCTGTTCAGCCTGCTGTGGGCTATAGAAGCAGACCTAAGACCAGCCTCCTGCTGCCCCGTTATGGCCATCGCATGCTCAACACAGGCCCCTGTGTCCATCTGTGGCAGGGAGTTAGGTATGCACACTGCTCATCTAAACCATTTTGCCACTAATGCAGTCTTAGCTGACAACTCTTATGGGAGTTGCATCAGCTGTCTTGCCCAGCTGTCAGACCGTAAGGAGGAGAAAGTCATAAACCAGTAGACAGTGGCAGACCACCCACAGCCCTCTCCCAACAAGGGCATGGACAGGACAATAGAGAAAGTGAAAATGGAGAACCACAAAGAGAGGGAACGACAGATGGAGGTAGCTCCAGGTAAGCTTTGCCAGTGCAATATTAGCTGTCTCCACTTTTTTTTTTAAGGTACTAATTTTCAGGTTCTGCTGCCAGAACTTTCTGAAATGCCAGGCTTGAGTGCCAGGGCAAGCTGGAAAGCCAGCCAGCCTGGGCTGCAAGTGCCAGAAGATCACAAACACAGCCACTTATAGCAGCTCGTCTGATATCTCAGTGCGTTTTCATTTTTGCCAAATTGATGCAGCCATCGAGGTAATCTTCCAGGCCTCATGGCCCAGGTGGCATGCCCAGAGAAGCCAAGAACCCTGAAACTGGCCTCTGACAATGGTTTGGGGGCTCTAACGAATGGCCCTCCTTGTCACATTCAGGCAGTTCTGCAGCCAACTGGAAACTTCAGCTCTCAGTGTCTCCTGCAGCCAGGAGTGATTGCAGAACATCTGTTGGTCGTTGGATCAGGACTCACTTCTGTCTTTCCCTATAATCCTTTGAGTTTCCTTTAAACAAAGAGGCCTCTTACTTCCTTCCCCATCCCATCCCACCTCCACAAGTCAGCTATCAAAGAGCATGACTACCCAGATGTTTGTGTCTTTTATTTCTACAAAGAAATATCAAAGGCAGCAATAACAATAACATGAAAATTGTCCTGAGCAGGTGCCCCTACTCTCCATCCTTTATACATGCCTGCTCTAAAATATCAGATAACTGACAGCCTTAAGTGTGAATTTACTTTATCATTTATCGAGCACCCACTGTGTTCCAAACATTGTGCTAGTTCCCATTGGGAAAGCCCTCAAGGAACGTGGTGGTTTTTCTAGCTGGGGACAAAGACAAGGTCATAAATAACTGATCTCAAGGTCTAAAACTCAGCTCAGATTCAGCTTAAAACACAAATTGTGGTGGGGAAGGGCTGATTCTAAATTCCCTGTGCTCTATAGTAACACATTCTGTGCCATCAGGGTGTTGCTGTGCCACTCTTTGGCACTTACCTCCTTGAATGGTCAGCTCTCCTTGTAGTTTGCGGGTACCTCTCTGTTTACAACGGGGGTCAGGGAGAGACTCGCCTTGGATCTCGTGTCTCAAAACGTGCATGGTGATTGATGGACTGGTTGGCTCAGGAAAACTCAAGGGTTTTAAGGGGTCACTTTAGAGCTCTTAATGGGTTTCAAAGTTCAAGGCATGGCTCAGTCAACTGTCACATCATTTAACATGTGGGCTTACCCAACCCCTACTGTGTTAGACAGCACCGCTTAAGCATGTCTGCACAAGACAAAAAAACAAAGAACAACAACTAGTGCTGTCTTGTGTTTTATACAAAGAGAAACCCAACCTGCCCACAATTAGAGTAGAGGCAGTATATCTTCTCCTTACTCGTCGACACATGTACGTTATAAGAGTATTATCAGAGGTGAGAGATTTTGATAAGCTAGGTTAAGGATCCCATTCTAAGAAAGAAAACAAAAATATAAAAGCTGATGTTAGTATTACT
>NW_024354875.1:36469934-36533574 GCF_902729225.1 Pteropus medius
GTCAGTTCCACCAGATTTTGTCCAGGTCATTTATAAAGCATCTCAAATAAGTCTTGAGACCTGGATCTCTGCTCAGCTTTTATTATAATCAGACATCAAATTCTGTTTAGCTACTCAAGTTTGACCAATATTTTTTCATTCCCTATAACTTTCCTTTTTCATTAATATCCAGATTTTTAGCTTCATTTATTTGTTTGATATTTGGCCTCTGACAATTGTATTATTGTTCAAAGTTATGTGCTGCTCCTCTCTGGGGCAGAATTATACTTCCTTAACAAACGACTTCGCCTTTTTAAAATACATAATTCAAAATTATGGGCTTCTCCCACTAACTCCAGCTAAACCATTGGGTTTTGAGTAGGAAGAGGGGAACAGGGGACTTATAAAAGCTGAATGGTAAAGAAGAGATGGTAGGGCTTATGGTGAGGGTATCGGTGATAGGGTATGAGGAAGGTAGGGGACAAGTAGAGTTGGAATTGGATAGAGAACCAAGTTAGCTGATGACCAATTACACCAATAGAAATATCGGTATTTCTGAACGTAAGATAGCATGGAATACCAAACATCAGAAAATTGAAAAACAGTGCTGCAATCACTGGATCGATCCCTCATGATTATTTTTCAATAGCATATCCAGTATTTTATGTAGTAGCATAAGCTCTCAAGACTTAGTCCAGTCACAAGTCCCATTTTTCTCCCCTTTCAGTCCCCTGGGCTACTGATCCAGACTCTAGCCTCGAATGAGGTAAATTAATCATGAGGGGATGGAGGGAAGGAATAATGGAGGTGTTGGTAAGGATGTGGCTCCAGAGAACTGAGCCAGAAGTTGAGAGCAGCTGAGCTGGCCATTATAATATGCAGGTTTCCCAAATGCTGTGCCTGGCAGCCCTCTGTGCCAGCACGGAAGTAAAATCTGGTTTAAGGGGAAGTAAAATCTGGTTAAAGGGGGAGCAGGAGCTTTTATGATGCCCAAAGATTTCCCCAAGGGAAATGTTTTTGCTTCTTGGCAGCCTATTCCTGGAGAGGACAGCAGAGAGATGGACTTGCCCTCATGTAGTATGACTGTCCTTGTGGTGAAATCGTCCAGCTAGGAGTCATCATGCATTGAGGTGGTTCCCTAGGTTGGTTAGCTTCCTGGAGGTTGAAAGCCTCATTTCTCTGAACATGAGCAAGTCTTCCTTTAAATATTGTGCTTCCAGGGCCCCAGTCTTCATCTTTATCTAGCACAAAACAATTTGGGTACAAGCCCCAAAGAGAACTCCAACAGCACGTATAAGCACTGTAGTTCCTAAAATCAGTATGTTTCTCTTCCCATCACCTCTATTCCCACACATGCCTATGACATAAATTTGAAATGCCTTGTTCACATGAAGACTGCAGTCTCAAGCCATATCCTATCAATGCATTTAAGCTGTCCCTTTTAGTGCAAAAGACAGAGCTACACTAAGCCATGCTGTAATTAGCTTTGTATGTTTTTTGTCACGACTGCAGTCTGCCATATGTGAGACCAAGATGAAATGCCATTCCAGCCGACTCTGACTCTGTTTAAGTGTGTGTGTTCAAGCACTTATTCAAAACATAACCACAGGCCAACGTGCCTTTATCGAAGCACATGGATATCATTACTGCGCTTACATTTTAGGTTGGAAGGAAATACAGCAGTTAACCACCTGAAATCTCAGTAGACAAGAGGAGAATGCCATAAAGTTTTACGGCTGTGGGACAGAAGATTGCAAAATGTAAGTTCCATTAAAAAAATTAGGAAATAAGTTATGTTACCTACTTGAGTAGGTTTGTCAGAGTGATTAGTAAAGCTTAGTTATTACCCGTGACTAGAAGATTCCATTCCCACAAAGAAATGGGGTCAGAACTGGAAAAACATCAGTTGTCCTTTCTTTGATCTTAATCTCCTTGTATTCGGACAATGCTAACAGAATTTCTCACAAGCTTCCAATATGTAAAAACAATGCATGGTATTACTGATAATTGGAATTTGTGTTGCTAGTCTTTTGCCTGCAGCAAAGATGACTACCATTAAGATATCTATCCTATTCAGATTCTGGAAAGATTAAAGCACCTTAATCTTTAGTTCTAAGTTTAGTTCCTCTGGGAAGGAAATTGAGATCCAGAAGTCCTGAATGAAACCGAATGCTTTGGGAGACAGCTTGGATTGGCTTAAATTAAAGCTTGCTCTCTTGAGGGCCATAGACAAAGCTTTCTCTACTGTGTTCTGCTACTGTATTTAGTGCACTGAGTAACTCTTAATGTTTCTAGGATTTCCTAAATAGCCTAGAAACAGAGCTAACAGAAGAGAGCAATATATTTCATTTAACTAACTTTAACAGGGTACCCAAAGTTATTTCTTTTTAAATAGCTCACGAGAAGTCTTGGTCAAAATTTGATGGTAATAGAAATACTTGAACATGAATCCATCAGCTGCCCTTTAAGTCTCCAGACTCTAAGTACCTGAAGAATGAAACACTACCCTGGATGCTATAACCTTTATAGGCCTGTATTTCTTTTCCAAAAAATAAAAAGAACAAAGTCACCACTCTCACAACTAGAGGAAAACTCAGTAGAAACTCAACACTTTTTCAATGAGAAATACTTGATGTCATATATTTTGTTTAATAAAGACTGAGTTGGCTGTACACTAAGCCAATCTGAGAATGTGATCTGTAACTCACAGTCTTAATTACATGGAGAAAAAGTGAATGGGTTCATTAATGCTGTGAAAAGGAACAGTGACCTACCTGCCAAGTGGCAAGGTGGAAATAATTAATCTAGTCAATTAAAAAGAAATAGATCATTTAAAATGCAAAGGCTTCCAGGTAATGCACTGTATTCTATTTGGAATTGCAAATTGTAAATGTCAATTCTGGTCTCAATAAGTTCTCATCCTTTCCCTTTCATCTTTCTTTTTGCCATGCCTCAAATCTAGTAGAAAGAACTTTCTTAGCTATAAATCACCACTTGTTTCTTTATGTTTTATGTTCTACAATATTTATTTATTCCAATATGTACTCTAGAAATGCTCCAGCGGGTTACCAGGTCGCTGGTACTATTTCCAGGATTCCTTTCTCCCTTTGTTGGGATCTGTTCTATTTTTCCCTTCAAAAGTGTTTGCCTTTTTCTGGGATTTTAATAATATTTTAAAAGTGCTTGAGTCTGAGCCACTCTGTCTGGGTTATCTAATCCCATTTATGATCCTATAACCTTGAAGCTTGCCACAGCCTGGCTGTCAGCACCAGATTCTAAATACGTAGGATGGTGTATTTACTCCATGGAACCGGAAATTAGTCAAACAGTTACTTTTCTACAAAGGTCCGTAATTCCTCTTGACATTTACAAGCCAGTAGTAGTTCTTAGATATAGAGTGATCTCAGAACACTTCGGGTTGCAGCGAGTGGCTACTTGCAACGAAGGGCGGGTGCAAGCATTTGCGCAGCGCGGTAGGGCTCACTGCTCCATCTCGCCCCTGTCTCCCCGCGCTTGCCCGGCCTGTCGGCGCTCTGCAGAAACGTGGCACAGAACCCGTTTGGAGCTTAATACTTTTCGGCTGGTCCAGACTCAGTCCAGGGCATATATTAATATCGTGTTCATGTTACTACAGCAACGCTTTATAAAAGCAGCATCCGAGTTTTTAAAATCTCAAGGGAAGACTGGTTTGTTTGTTTATTTTTTTATGGTGAGAGTCTGGCTGTAAATTTCTGGTTGCTAGGGAGGACTAAAGATCTCATCTAAAACGTTGCGGTGGTGAAGTGCGACTTGAAAGTCTCTATTTCCTAGGTGTTAAACTTGGCAAGTTAGAAATAGCGAGGGAGGTGAAAAGACGCTTTTCCTTGATATGCTCAAACAAAGTAGTACATATTGTCAGCTCTGCGGGAGGCGCGCGGCGGCCATATGCGCGGCGCCCAGCGAAATGGAATAAACAGCTGCTGCCAGGAATCCAATTCCCGGCCAGTAGGCAAACCCAAGTCCTCCTGTTTCCAAAATAAAAATCGCCAGAGGAATTCCCCTTCCTGCAGTTCCAGCCAGTAATTTTATAAAATTTTATAAAAGCATAAAACATGTCTGTGTTGTAGTTTATCATAATCCCTTACATTTGTAGAGCATTTTACAGTTTACAAAGCGCTTTACATACATTATCTCATTTGAGCCTCGTAACAGCCCTTGGAGAGTACAAAGCGCAGATATTTTGATTCGTTTTTCACAGATGGAAAAGGGAAGGTTCAGAGAATGATGGTGAGCAGGGCACTGCAGCTGGGGTCTCCTCCTTCCTAACCCAGAGCTGGCCATGCAGAAATCTGGGCTCTTCAGGAGGACGATGGTGACCCAGTGAAGGTATCTTTTTTCGTGTAGTTGAAGCGCAAGCTTCACTTTTCTCCCCTTTATGCAAGCATCAGCTCCCTCTGCCAAAGAGCTTCTCTCGCACTTTTTTGAAGCAGCAAGGGAGGCAAGCCGGTTTGAAGGGAGCAAGAAGCAAGGAGAAAAGCTACTCTTCACACTGAACGTGGAATCTGGTTTGCCCCTGATGGCAGAGCAGCCATTTCATTTTTAGCATATACTGCAGAGATCGGCCAAGGGCACTCTGAGCAGGGAGGAAAGAATTTGGATATTGTTCAATTGTTCTCAGACACTGCCACCTCTGTACAACCCTTTGCAGAGAAACAGGCTTTGCTTCTGGAACTCCCCGGCTTGTATTCATTGTAAAAGCAGATTTACAGAAAGGATCTGCAACTCCTTTTATATAGTAATCCCCTTTAACCTCAGGAAATGGTGGGATACTGGTGCATAACAATTCTATCCTATGGGATAGAGGACATTGTGGGTGGATGCTATAGCAACTGTCATGAGCAGCTTTAGTTCTGAAATAGAAAACTGCTCTCTGGCAGAGGCCTGGCTTCTCCAGTCAGGTCTCACTGGGCCTGCTGCCACGCCTGGGGATTTTGATCTTTGATTCTAGCTGCAGAATCTGGCATTAAAACACAGCCACTGGAACTGAAATGCCAGGACTCTATGCTTACCAGCGTAGTAAGCTTGAGCAAGTTTACTTAAGCTTTTTGTGGTGCCAGAGATGTGCCTTACCTGAAAACAGGGGGCTATTAATAAAATCCGTTTCATGGAGTTATTGTAAGAATTAAATGATTATTGTTTGTAAAGTGGTCAGAGCAGTGCCTGATGTGAGATGGTGCTCCGGGCTTTGTTAAATCCAGTAAGGCCGTACTCCTGGCAGCAGTAGTCCAGCTCCAACCAGTTCCTTCCTGCTCCCTGATGTTGTCCCGGTTATGGAGAGTGGTTGGTGACATCCCTTTTTCCCTTGTTAGCTTTGATATGTCTTCCCAGGATCCCCCAGAGAGATGCACAAACCTAGAGGCACTCTGCCTCATGCAGTTTAGTTACTAATCTTTTCATGCTGCAAAGCAAACAAGTTTTGTTTGCAGGAACACAACACATTTTGTTTGACTGTATTACATGGTTGGTGTTAAAGCAAAAATTGTGCCAGACTAAGTTAAACATACGAGCCAGACTTTTTTTCAAGGCTCTTGAAGTAGGAGAGAGAGGCCAGAACTCAGTCTGAACTCAACTCTGCTGAAACAAAGGGTAGCAGGGTTTTTAAGCACTGGAGAGAGAGAATGATGATGGGCCATCTGTGTTTGCTAATTGGCTTGACCCAAGGGAAAGTAAATTTCTCATATCTTTACGACAGGAGATAGTCTTATAATTTGGAGCAGAAGTTAAGGCTCCTACTCTCCCACAGGAACTGGGAGATAGCAGTACTGTCTCCTTTGATGATTACATTTCAAAGAGGTTGCTCTCAGGTACTTGAGAAAGGCATTCTTGGGTTGCAAAGCTGGCAAGAGACTTGTTAAAAGATTTACATATGTTTCAAAGAGTCAGAGAAAGAACTGCAATTATAAGTTTTTTAGAGAAAATGCTCTAGGAAAAGGGTGGTCAGGGCCTAGAGTCTGGGAAAAGCCTATTCAAAGTTTAGTCAAGCTGAGGGAAACGTTAAGGCTATCTTGGTCATTGGTATTTTAGAAATTGGATGGTGATATGATGCACAGTGCCCCTGCTACAGAGTTCCTTTGGAAGATGAACAGAGCATTACAGTTTCCCTGGTAGGCCATGATGAGAGTGGCCCAGTGTCCTTTGGTTACCTAAGTTACCAATCTCAGTCCTTTTTCAGAGAGCAGCTAGCTCTCGTTGATAAGGAGAGAGCCTCATTTTACTCTCTGTCTTGAGTCCTCTGAGTCCTGGTTCACTCTATAAATTACTGTTCTTCTCCTGGACCAGAGATTGACATTCTGTCCTTGAGTCCATCCAAAGGTCCATGATTTGGGAAAAAAACTACACAGTTAAGGGGAACAGAATATGCCACCCAAATATGTGCAACTTTGGCATATGGGCTATTTTGAGCTGAAGGCAATGAAGACCGAGCAGACTCAGGAAAAACCGTTACCTTTCCCTTAACTGCCTAAAAGAATTTAGATAGGGGGCCTGTACCAGAAAGGAAGCTGCTACCAGATACAACTTTTTTATCTGACTTATCTGCATGACAGGGCAAACATCTAATTACCAAACATCTACTCTTATCTTCCTGAGAATTATCCTCCTCCTCTTTGAACCCCCAGGCCCCAATCTTGTTCCTTGGCTCGGGAGGGTATATAAACCTCAATTGGCCTACTTGCCTTTGAGTCTCATATTTTTATGGGGCTCCCATACATAAAAACTTAAATTTATTTTTTCCTGTTAATGTGTTCTGTCAATTTAATTATTAGAGCAGCCAGAGAACCTAGAAGGGAAGTAGGAAAAATGTTTCTGCCTGTTCAATAGCAGAAGAAAGGTCAGGACTTTAACTAATTTGGACTTTGCCCTGAACCTCAAAGGGAATGTACTTTAAAGATGTGGGCCTTCCTACAGGAAGACCCCTGGTGGATTCTTGTTACCAACCTGGGTTCTAACTAGCTCATCAGCCCTAAGGTGCACACCCATTTTCTTTGGTAAAATTCCACTCACACTGTCTGCAGAAACCATCTGGGACTTTGGCAAAATGGTTAGTGAGCCCCTGGATGTTTAACCTCACAAAACAGCCAGGGAGGAGGGCTCCTCGTTGTATGGTATGGTGAGTGGCAGTAGTCCTGAAGTCCTTTTTTTCTTCTTTTTTTCCTACCAGCGTGGGCTACAAGCATACCAGTACTTCACCTCTTATGCTGTGTCTGTCAGTCTTACCAGTGGCCACATTAATTTTCAAGGACAATATAGTCTAAATCGATATTGAGAAATATTTTCCAAATTTGCAAAATGCCTTGCTTCTTCTCTCTCACTTTCTTTTTCTTTCCTCCTTTCCTCTTTGGGGGCATTGAGCCCCCTCCCCCACCCCCCCTTTTTTTGGTGTAGAACAGCATTTAGTTTCTTTTTTGCTTTGCACTGGGGCAGGGTGCGGGTAGAGAGGCCAGGAAGGAGAAGATTGTTGGACTATTAAAGGAGCTCCATTACCCAGGGCCATTTCCATCCTCTTCAGGTCTTTTGTGTGTGAGGTTGAGGTGGGAAAGACTCAAGGACAAAGTTATGTGAACAGCTTCACAAAAATGCCCAGTTCTTGGGGTAGCCCATGGGTTTGGGGCCGCAGAAATAATCACTTGTAAATAAATCATTGTATTTTAGCCATTTGAAAGATCCACTTTCAGCCTTAAAGCAGACCCTTACCTGCAGAAAACCAAGTATTAGGATCAATGGAAGTTTGAGCAAGATGCAGTAGAGCATTGTGGGCCCTCCATTGTTTGCTGCACACAGGCCTGATTAAGGTCAGTGTGGCAAGGCCACAATAGCAGTTTATGTGAATCTTTGCCCTAGGCAAAATTGTAAGAAGGATGCAATTGCTTTTAATGTTGTTTCTATGAGGGTAGTGCATTTTTAGAGCAACCACAGAGCATGGGACTCTGGAAACTGGGGAAGAGACAAAAGGCAGTGGGAAGGTATATGATCAGACTCAGGCTCTGACTTGGAGTTTGGAAGGGAGAAAGGACTAATCCTCCTGGAAAAGGCCCACAGGCTGAGGTATGAAGCACATGGGAAGACGCAGGCTCTCGATGCACAGAGCATATGGGCCACACTGGGCATATCCAAAATGTTGACATGACCATGGAGCAGCCATGTAAGCAATGTATGCAGGAATGAGAACAGCCTCACGAAAATGCTCAGCCAAAACCAGCTACATCATTTTCAAAGCGCAGTGCAAAATGAAAATGTGGGGTTCCTTGTTCATCAGTTATTAAGAATTCGAAACAGTGACAGCAGAGGATTAAGCCAAGCCTGGGGAACTTCTGTGTGCAGAGCCCTGAGTGACTGCACAGCCACCCATGGGGTCAGCCTCGTGTCTCCAATAGAATTAATCCAAATATGTAAGGTACATCATCAAAACTCTATTCAGCATTCATTTTACATAGCCTTCAGAAAAAGAACTTTGCCCTCCCTACAGAGCAGCAATGCCAGCAGGAGAGACGTGATGAACCTCTCTAAGGTCCAGTCTGAACACAGGTGTCTTTCCTCTGCAGTGGAGACTGATTCCTGTCCTTCCTTCCTTCAAAGCAGATGGGGAGGGGAGTCCTTATTTAATCCGTCTGCCACTCTATATGCCTGGTCTAGAGTTGCCTTGGTTCTGTGAAAAGGTTTCCTTGACACATGATTTTTTTTCCACTTCTTTCTTTCCTAGCAAACACAGAGCTCTTTAAAAGATTCAGATTTTTTTTTTTTTTGGCAAGTTCTGTGGGCTTTTATTAGATATATACTGTAATTCAAACTGTGATTACATGATGTCTGGCTTTCCCTGAACTTGAATTTAATATCCTGAAAAATGGGAAGCTTTATTGCAAGGCTGGAGTATACCAGCAATGGGGACCCAGGGCTGAGTGCTGTGAGTCTGCTAATTACTTTCATTCCACCTCCTAAAATTCCTAGCTGGCCACGGTTTGATACTTGTTAGCCTCCTCTTTGCCTTTTAAATGGGTTTCTTCATCTTCTTGAATTATGTTTATTATACAATGATTGTAACTTTTTTTTTAAAAAAGACAAATCATTCATAACTCTACGACCTTAATACTCTGTTTTCATTTTTCTACGTTCTCTTATTGTCCTGGATTATAATTTTAATTGTTGCATTCATAATGGAGTTATAACTTTTTGTGCTATAGTTGAATTTTATTCTTTTCTATACTCATAAAGATAAAACACATTTATAAACTTAAAGAAGATTAATGAACAACCAAGCAAACAAGAAGTCTTAGAACTGCCTGCAGACGGAAGCCAGGGTAATGATCACTTAGAGGCAGAGAGCCTAAGAAGATAGAGCTGAAGCGACATTAGTGGTTACCTGGTTCTGTGCATTTACTTTATAGAAAAGCAAATCGAGGCCCAGAGGTTAAATGACCTGCCACACAGCTCCTAAGGACAGTCAAGACTAAAGAGGCTGCAAATGACTTTTTTTTTTTTTACGTAAACAATAGTCCTATTTCCACACTAGTATTATTCTCTGGGACATAAATTCTTTGAATGTCTATCCTTCATTTACGATATGAGGGAGTTAGAACAGATGCTCTTAAAAATCCTTTCAATTCTGAAACCTTGAATCCAACTCGAAATGAACACTATTGGACCCCTGCCTAGTCAGCTCAGAACTACTACACGCATAATGAAAAAATGTGGTAACGATTAGAACATTCACTGTTTTTGAAAGATAGGTTGTACATTGGCTCACCAGAGCCTTAGGAAAGCTTAAGACTGGATTTCTGATTGAAGTGTGACAGCACATCCACTGCTGGACGATCCATAGGCCAGCTGTCTCATTTTAAAATTTCTAGCTCAGATGAAAACGATAGGGTGTTAAGCAAACAAATGGACTGACAATCCTATTTCCCAGTGTAGTAACCATGAAGTTGGCCTTTCAGAACGCTTTTCAAGCAGAGTGAGGCCCCCTCTACTGGTAGAATTAGTCATCCACCCAAAAGTCAGAACTTGCTAGGTTTGCGAGAAGTGGAAGAAAACAACAGAGGGTCAGGACAGATTCAAATTTTAAGAAACATGAAGAAATATCTCGTCTAAAATCTCGACATTTCAGACAAAGAAAGAGAAATCTAAACCTGTTTTCTCATAAATTTATTAGGCAATATTCTCTTGAGGAAATTGTCCCACTAGGTGGCAAAAATCTCTGGTAAAATGTGAAGTTAGCTTTCTGAAAATACTTACTGCATCAATAATGGGCAAAAATCCCACTTTTGCTCAGTGAAGAGTAGGGTTCTCTCACACCCTTATATGAAATTCTATGTTCCATTAGCCTAAACCAAGATTTCTTAAACTCTTGTAATTCAAATATCACTGACAGGCTTCTTGCCATAAGCCAAGTATTCTGTATCTTACTATTTTTCTTTCAATCGAGTCTTTTTTTTTTTTTTTTTTACTTTAGTCTCATCCCATGCAATAAAATCCATGACATTTTAGGTTTGACATGCCATGTATATATGTGTGTATGTACACACACACAATAAAATAAATACATGGCTCATTAAAAATGTTCTTTAAAAGTGTGCCAGTTAAATTTTCCTCTAATTATCTCATGTTTACCATGCTTTGGAATATAAATATACTGAAGTAAATACACCTCATGTAAATATAGTAATCATAATTTCATCTTTCCATTAAAGGTGTGTTGTTTATTGCTTTTCTTAACCTGGTCTCTTCCTCGTACCTTACCCTCTGTCTTGACGTCTCCCTTCATCCCCTCCTCAGCCTTTCACAGACCTTTGGTTCAGTATGCAGGTGAGGAAAACTTGTCCTCTCTTTTGCCCACTAGGGACCGTGCCTCATTTGATATTGGACTCTAGGAAACCATATTGAAACAAACTGGTATTTGACAGAATGAACAAAAAGACCTTTATATTCCTATCTTTTTCTAGGAATTGAGGCTTGAGGAATATTGAAAAGTGATGTTACTGCTATTTCATCCTCATAGCCTTCTCTGAGGAAGTGGCATGTAAAAACAAAGTTTAATTTATACAAACATATTTAATAAATTATTCCTTGAGGAGTATAATAGAGAATCTGTTTTTTATGTTGTTGTTTGGGCACTGTGAAAATTGTAATACCTGCAGGGAAAAATGGAGATGAGAAAAAGGCTGATCTTCATGAAAACTTTTCCCTTATTAAACATTCCTGTGGAATTAATTCAAGCTTTGTTTTTTCAGTAATAAAGGCGACTATTATGCATTTATTGCTGGATGAATACTTTCAATTCCCAGCTAGTTATAACTTGGTACCACTGTGAAACCCCAGTTATTTACAGTGGATTATCTGTATTGAAGCTGATTTGTAAAATATCAGTTTTGAGACCTGTTGTCATCTGTTTTCTTTGCTTTAACCGCTTATATCATTTCTGTTGACCATTAATGACAAGTGAATAAGTAGCCTTTTGATACAAAATATTTATATTTTAAGCAACTTCAGACCTAAAGAGCTCAGAAAAAGAGTTGCTTCAAATGCAAGCTGTTTTATAATAAGTGTACTACATAAAGGTAGAAAGCTCTTCTCCAAAAGGAAAGAATTTCAGTGAGCATATTTTCATTTTGGTAATATTTGCATAGTAGTTTCAGAATCATATGGAAAATTTTTATAAAATAGCCTACGATAAGCCAAACATAAATGAAAACTAAAGTTATAGCAGTATAATTATATATACCTTCTTATTCTGAGAAAATTTAAGGAAATTCAATCTTAACAACAGTTGATCTTAAAAACACTCATACAAGACTCCAGGACCCATAGGGAGGAGTGGGTGCTCTGTGTTAGCTGTGGCTCCCCAAGAGGTTCTTTCTGATGGCAAACATATGGAAACCCCATAGAGAGGCAGATTTCCTTTGCTACTATCACAGGGCTACACCCGTGCCTTTGAAATGACATCAGTCAGGAAATCAGTGATTGTAGTTTCAGATTTCACAGGATTTTGCTTTGCTTTTTGTAGGCCCAAAGATGGCAGGCGGAGGCAATAAATTCTGTCTTAGAACCTCTCCTGATAGATGTTTCAAGAGATTATATGAGTAAATCAACTGTCCCAATGCCCGATGTGATATGGACCATCCGGTTTGAATTTGAATTTCTTTCGTCTTTCTTCTAGAGAGCCAATGTAAGCCAGCAACTCAGAATGAGATGGGCCTGATAGGTGAAATGCAGTGCTCTGGGGATTATCCAGAACTAAAGTGTTTATTTTTTATGAAGCTTTTTCTATAATAGGTTTATGGCTGGAAAGGGCCAAAGCTGAAATAGTGCCTGCAGTACACAGGTTAGCATTTCTCACTGAAGTTAGGTTGCCTCATTTTAATTCATAGGTTTTACTATATATGAATAAATACTGCTGTTGTTTTCATTTTCATTTTTATTTTTCTATTATTATTGAGCTTTTACTGAAACAACCTTACATGAATGTGAAGGAAATTCTAAAATCAAAGCATATATTTTCTGTATGAGTCACTATATGCACTGGTGTTTATCTTGCGTTTTTGCCAAGAAGCAGTGAGCAAGCTTTAGACTGAGGGAAACTTGGGTAGAGCTATTTAATTCTCCATTTACTTCTATATAAGTGAATACTCACCAAAGAGTATGAAAGCATGTCCAATCTCATGAGTAGCTGCTGCAGTTTCAAATGAGTGGTAAGCTGTTAATACCAATAAGGTCAAGATCTCAAGCAATGCCCTTACAAAGATCAGCTAACTTTGTCCTATTTACTAGAACCTAAGGAGTGACACTGACTTCCACGGATGACTAGATGACTAAACTGTTGGGAAAATGCATAAGAATTCATCACCTCCTTGACAACACTCAAAATGTTTGGCCTTAGTACGGTGAGTGTGGTCTGGGTGGTTTTAAACACAAGTAACGGAAAAATCTGGCTCAAACAAGTTTAAACAATAAAATCATTTTATTTTATTTTTTTCCATTCGGAAGAAGACCCAGAGGTAGGTCAGGTCTAGAGTAGTCATCAAAGACTCAAGTTCTTTCTTTTTCTTTGCTATCTTCAAAGTCGCCTTCACCTGTAGGCTGATTTCTGTCCTGATCATAGGATAGTGGCAGTAGATTCAGAACAACAATGCCAAGAAGGAAAAAGAGTCCTTATATCCTTAAAAAAAAAAAAAAAGAGGTGAAGAAAGCTTTCTTATCAGCCCTTCAAAGAAGCCTTCTCTTGCCTTGGTAAAGATTGCATCACATGCTTGTTTTTAAATCAATCATGGAAAGAAGGGATTATAATCATGGGTTTAGACCAGTGGTGCTCAACCTTGGTTGCATTCTGAAAGTTGAGAAAAATACTGACATCTGGGTACCACCTCCAGATATTCTGGGATGCAACCTGGGGCATTGAAAGTTTTAAAAGCTCCCCAGGTGATTTTAATATGCAGCTAAGCATTTGAGAATCATAAATTTAGACCAAACGTCTGGGGGTAAGGGCAAAAAAGGGGTTAGGGGTAAGGAATGGATATTGGATTATAAACCACCATAACCATTGGATATTGTTATACTTTCAATGTGAATTTAAAAAGATGTATGTGCATGTATAAATGCACACATAGGATTAAAATCAGATTTGGAGGAATCAGTATGTACAGGGAGACCAGATGAATGTGGTCCATATTAGAAGAACAAATTGATGCATCCAAAGCCAGTCAAACCATTTATGAGGAGGGTTATAATAATGCATATACAGAATTACTTTTGACTCTAGGAAAGTACAATAAACTAAAAGGTGATGACAGTGAATAATACTTATGAGTCTTTGAAGGGAAAAAATATGAGAATACTCTTAGATTCTGGAAACCCTCTTTAAAAAGTTTCTAGTATCAAATTTTGTAGTTGCTACTTCAATATTTTTCAAATTCCTTCTATGAAAGCCAAATAGTTCTCAAGAATTCTTGAATAGTAAAAAAAAAAAAAAATTAAGAGGTTTCACTGGTTTAAAAAATATATATGAATAAACCAGGATACTCCAGACTGACTACCTAAAAAATTCAGATGCCCTGATTTTTAAAATTTATTCATTTAAAATAATTTCTCTCCATTCTCAAACAGATTGCGTCCCATCCCCCAAGTAGGCATGCATTCTTCACGTGGTCACTATTATATTTGTATAGAATAGTGGTTATCAACCAACACATTAGTCATCTGGGAGGACTTATTAAAATCCGACTCCTCCCTCCCACGTCCATCTCCATAAATTTGACTCTTTAGGGGTTAGGGCCCAGGGTATCTCTATTTTTGAAAAGTTTACCAACTGATTCTGGTGTAAAGAGGACTGAGAGTTATTAGTACAAAGGGAAAAAAGAAGGTAGACAACAGGGACTTAATCTGTTCTCTTGTTCTTAGCTTTAAATTTTCCTCCCCAAGATTTAAGCTAAACTGAGTAATTAATCTCGTGGAAGAGTGTAAACATTTAATGTCTTTGCTCAAATGGATTTTCCAAGTAAAAGTAAAGCTTTATGAAGCTTCACATGTCTTCGGTAACACTCTGTAAATACTTGTGGAAGCAGCTGACTCACTACTGAGATTCCTAAGTACTTCATACATAGCCCTTTGCACTTGAGGTGCAGAGAAGCCGTTTGACAGCTGTTTTTATTGTGGTTGGTGGCTAGCGACTGTCATGGAGAGAAGAAAATCACTAACTTGAAGAATCATAAAAAATGATATTTTAAAAAGGTGATAAAACAACAGGTGGGTCTGTAATCTTTGTGCCCAACCTAGATTGTACCACAGGTAAAACTGTACCTGCTGCAAACAGTATGTGTGCCCACTCAAGTGGGCACACTTCTGAAAACTATGGTATAATTTAGGCCATCCCAGGAATGGGCTAAGTGTACTTTGGGAAAAGCTTATTAAACCACCGATTAAATAAGCATCAGTAACAGAAGTAGTGAAAGTCATAGCTCTGGAAAAAGAAATGCTTAGCATTGACTGAGTCAGAGTAATTTAAATAAAAACCTAAAAGGTGGACTATGGTAGAGTGGAAAGAGCCCAGAAATTGAGCCAGAAGACCTGATGCTGATCCTGGATTTGCCACTATTTGGCTCTGTGATCTTGGACAACTCATATTAATTTCTGTGAGCCTCAGTTTTATGATTCAAGAATCGATTCAAGAGATGAGCTAGTCCAAGCCTTGGGCTCATTGTTGCAGATGTATTCCCAATGTCATGATACCCAATTTGTAATTTAAAAGATCTGTTTAAGTCATATCTACAAATAATGTAGAGGAATGCATCCGTCATTTCCCATTTTATATTCCACATGATAATTTCCAGAATAATTTCACAATTTGCCTATCATTTCGTTGTAAATCTTATATATACATTGTCAGGAAAATAATGGCTTTAGTTTCTGAAAGGGACTAAGAACTACTTTCAGCATCTTGGTCAAATCATGTATAGCACACCTCTGTTCTTCGGCATTTTGTCAAAGCAATTTAAATGTAACGAACCAGTACAAGAACAAAAGACCTGGAAGCAAAAATGCTGTGATAACTACAGAAAAAGTTTAGCCTTTTCTAGTAAATATTCAAAATAATGGCACTCTTAGAGTATGTGGGTAGGTGGTATTGCCTTGTAACAGGATCTTTTTTAGCAAAGCTTTCTTTTGCTTTACAATGTTGCTATAAACATAGTTATTTCCTGACTTAAGATGGACTAAATATCTTATATTCCCCGAAGTAGTTATTCACCTTTCTATATATGAAGTGAATAAACTATAGGAGATGACTTTGGCAAATTTGGAACAATTGGGACCAAAAGGCTGAATCTTCACAGAGTAGCCTCTGACCTTATGCAGCAGAGACAGAACACTAACGGGCCAGTTATTCCGAGTTCAGGAAAGAGTCAGTGGAGAAAGTGAACATACTTTTTAGAACAGTTTTCATGAGTGCTGGTGAAACCTATAATTATGTGTCCTTTATCTAAGCATTTGGTTCTTGTACTAAAATAATTGGAAACAAAATAATAGCAATAAAAGCTTTCTCACACACCTTACTCGGATCCTGTTTGCACAGTACAATTTTAGCTATTTGTTATTTTGAACTGAGGTATCTAGACTTGATAACGATGTGTTTAATTTCACAAACATGCAAATTTCACTTTTGAACGAAGCACTTGGACTTGGTTTACATGTTCACCTAAATAGTATTCACAATCAAGTTAGGTGGTCCTACTTATGCTAACAAATGCATATCTTTCATACTAGAAATGTACATAGAACTATTTTCTAACTTTTTTCCTTATGAAGATAATTCCTTTTTTAATATACACATTATGATGTTGTAGACAAGATTTCAGTATGTGATGGATCAATGTTGGCCAAAATCCAAGGCAGCTGATTTAATTAACCAACCAGAACCTCCATTAATTGTGGATTCAGGTATAAAGTAATCGCCTTGTAAAGATGATTATTAGCCAGGAGAATATTAAAGCAAGAACATTATTAAAACTATAGTATGGCTAATTAATTAATTACCTTCTGGCTAAAGCTTAGCTCAACTTTTCAATGTAAAATGATTATGGATACAGAAAAGCAAGTGCCCTCTAGAGTCGAGTGTATTTAATTCCCAATGTCACAGAACAATTTAAATAATAAATATATTGTACATCTTTAAAATTTTGGTCACTTTTTCTAGAGGTCAAATAGTTTAAAAGAAAAAAAGGTTACTGCAAATATACAAATCTTATATTCCACAAATTATAGATCCAGTGTTTTTGGTGAGTGCTCTTAAACATTTTCTCTGGACTTACCAATTTGATAGTCACTTTTGATAAATGTTATCTCGATTTGCAAAAATGCATGGTTAGATGATTTCTAGTCACTTTGATAATCAGAGTGCTATCTTACCTAACACTTATAACAGAAAGGTTGGTATGCACCTTTTACAACTGTTTGTGGTTTCAGCTGCCAGCTATCAGAGAAATGTCCCAATAATTGACAAAAGGGAGAAAATAAAAGATAAGTAACAGAAAGAAAAGAAGTGGTAAGGTAGGTAGATTTTTCATTTATCTTGTGATACATTCTCCAGCAGTAAACACTACTATCTTCTAAATAGATCCTTTGAAGGCAAAAAAGGAAACACTCCCAGAGAAAGCTTTATAAACTGGGACTGTCCTGTTCACTGTGGCTTTGTCCTTTTGTAAAGTCTGCATGACCTCTCAGTATTAAATAAAACAAGGGTGTAAGGGCTGATGATTTGATTTGGCGAGTTAGTTACAGAAGTAGCTGTGGCATCTGTTATGTCTGCCCTGTTATCCATTACTTCTGTTAACAGCAACAGACATTTGATTAACTACTGAGATTTGGACATGAAGGGAATCCGAGGTGGGTTGTGAAGTAAATCACATAGCTAAATCTCCATTTCATCTTCACCTCACCTGTTCCTGTTTCCAGATTTCTGGCACACTGGCAGATGGAGGTCTTCACCTCAGGGGCAGAAGAGACTAATTATTTCAAGAACAAGTGACCAAAAAAATGTATATTATAATAGCCTGGAAATATATCATTTATATATCATTTTTGGGGTATTATTTTTTAGAAGAATTAAAAGCAATTCTTCCCTTCTCCCCCAAATATGTACATTAGATAGAAATTATGAGAATTAAAGAATTTTAAAATATTTACAAACTTTTAACTTATGCACAACTACAGCAGAACAAGGATTGCCTCATGTACATTTCATAGCTTGAGTTTAAGCAAAAGCTCCAAGTAAAAAAGGGCAAAAAAAAAAAAAACCACCCAAATTTCTTAGTAGTAATCAATGGTTTATCAATCAAAAAGAACATAACAAAAATTTACCTTAGGCATTAACATTTACTGTAAGGCAAAATACGAAGAAAAATCCATTTGAAATACTGTTTTATTTCCTGACTTGTTTATAATCCAGGTCATAAAAGAAAGTCAACTTTCTTCTACATGGCTTATACAGAATCAGATGTTACAGCCAGAAGTAACTGTTAAGAGCATCTAGTAGTTCAAATGACTATGAGACCTAAAGGGGTAAATGAATTTCTTAAGACCAAAATCTGACTACAGAAGGTCAGGAACTCATACCTTAGTCTTTTCATTGTCAGTTCAATACTTATTTTCCCCTACACTGAATATATTAGAAAGCTTCCACACTTGATATTTGTCAGTATTCAAAAGGAGGCACAATTGATTCTGGAAAATCAAAACTGGACAATGAAGGGAAATATCGATTATAAAAGACCAACCAATCAGCCAAATTATGGAAGCAACATAGTCATGGACCAAACCTCATAACCTGAAAAGAACCAAGGAAAAAACTATTATTTATTTAATACCAGTACTTCTCAAAGAGCTTAGGCCAGGGTCCAAACTCGACTTTGGTGAAACCCGGAGGTTAAAGGACTGAAAAAATGGAGTGGAGGCATACAGTTAAGGTCAGAATTGGTCTTACTGGACAGCACAGTATACTGTGAAAGGGCACAGTGAACCTGCCTTTACTTGTTGGTTGAGAAATGGTCCAGCCATGGGCTAGCAATCTATTCATCAGGAATGCAAACACACTCACTCCAACAATGCATTGGCTCATGCAATACTATTTTACAGCTTAAAGTAGAATACAAACTGCTATTTAGGGTTACTTATTTAAGATGTCAGTCTAGCAACTGTTGAGGCAAGACATGGTGACTGTTATTGGCAGAGAGGATGCAAAACTGATTTAGCTTATACTATATGCTCTCTACCCTTCTTAATGGGAAACTTTCTCAAATAGAATACTTTAAGTGTACAAAGTTCAATATGTAACAAATGTAAAGATGTCAAGGATATAGATTTAAAAAGTGTGAAATATAGGTAACAAAGCCAAAAGCCAATATAAAACATGACTACATATTCCATCCTATAATCTCATAAATCAAAGCTTTTAACTGTCTGGATTCATAGGTGACTGTATTCTTTCCAGTATGAATTCTATCTTCTTCCAAGGGTTGTTCAATAATGGCAGGTATATTCCTGCCATAAAGTTCACAGTGTTCTAAAAACTGGACACATTCTTGAACAACACTATCACGAAGCACAATCATGTGTTTTGACATGTTTTCTAATAAGGACAGGAAACATCTTTTGGCATAATACCAGGTATCAGTTCCCAATTTTTTATGATAAGGTTCCAAGCTTTTGATAACTCGAGAAATCCCAAAGTCATAATTTCCTTTGGCACAGTAAAGCGTCCCAATCACCAAATTCACAATGCAGAGATGATAGATTTTCTTATCTGGGTCATGGTAAGAGAGCTGTTCTTCCTCCTTCTCAATCTTCCTCATCAATTCCTCAGCTTCTTCATTCTGACTTGTCATAATGTATGAAACACAGAGGTTAGCCAATACAATAGCACTGACATTCAGGATGTTGTCATAATGCTTCTTGACTATGGGCTCATAAAAACCAATGGCTTCTTTGTATTTGTTTTCCTGCATGAACAGGACATGAGCCACATTCAGTTTCCACACATCATGGTCATTGCAGAATTCCACAGATTTGCGGAAGATCTTTTCCACCATTGGATAATTTTCAAGGTTCCAATAGATTTTTGCCTGGGCCATTAACACGGGAATATACTTCTCCAAGATGTCATCATAGTCATTCACTGCCCTTTTTACAGCTTCATCATCTCTATTATGTCTTGCTTCCTGCACTTGTTTGGTGAGTCTCCGGAGCTGCTCAGTCAGCATCCCTGCTAGTCCATCAAGTTTAATGAACGCCTCTTCAGGAGCTGTCTGGCAAGTGATCATGGCATCCAAGAAGTCATAGAGATAGGGTGTGAGGAATTTATAAGTCAAATGAGCATTCTCTGCCAGGACATCAGCTGCCAGGTCAAAATATTCATATTTACAGTAGAGCAGCAACAAGTTGCCAAAGGTCTCTGGGGGAAAGGGGTTCTGTTGAAGCAAAAACTGTAGCTTTTCAAACCCTTCTGTAGGTCTGGCATCCATGTTTATCAGTGCCTGGTTGTGCAGGGTCACGGGGTCTAACTCTTCCTCTGCCCTGGGTGGCATGTCAGTGAGGGTTTCCTGGGCCACCTCGTAGTTTCTCAGTTGGTATTCTATGGCCGCCTTGAGGTTGAAGGCTTCCACCAGAGCAGTCTGGTGAAGCACTAACGTGTTGCCAACACTGCGAACATCAATGCCCTCAGTGGTCATGCCCACACCTAGCTCCGGGTGCTGGCGGATGCCGTGCTCAATAATGTCAGCGATATGCTTCAGAGCTGAGGCATACTGCCGGCTACTGTAATGGGCCAAGGCTAGGTTGTAGGAAAGGTCGGGCCGGTAGCCCGAGGCCTGAAGGGCTGCAAAGAACTTGGAACATGCAGCTTCATACTGACCCTCCTTGTAGAGTAAACAACCCAGGTTGACCTGGCCATCGGGCTCGTTCTCGCTCCCACCGTCTTCTCCCCCTTCCCCACTCAGTAGCTGCTCCACCAGGCTCCTGGCCCCAGGCAGATCGCCCTCGCTGTACTTGATAGCGGCTTGTAGACGGAGGACCCGGCTGTGGTAGGCGGGATTGTCCAAGAGCAGGAAGGCGACCCGGGTGGCCTCTGGATAAAGGCAGGCCTTGTATAGGGCTTGGGCCTGGTACAGGCGGTACTGCTCCAGTTCCGGGTGCAGCTGGCTCAGCTGCTCATAGCACTCGGCGGCCAGCGAGAACTCCTGTAGGCGGTAGTAGCAGTAGCCCAGCAGCGACAGGCCTGCGCGGCTCCTCGGGCTCCGCTGGAGCTCTCCGCCCAACAGCTGCGCCACCTCGGCGTAGCGGTTATCCCGGATGAGCCGGTACACGACCGCGGTGAACTCCCCGTCGGGGATCTGCGTACTGCCCAGCCCCGCCATAACCGCCACGGCGGTTGTGTGTCTTAGTTACCAAGGCAACAAGCTGACCGGAAACGGAAAACTAACCGGAGATTACTTTGTAACGGAAGGAGACCGTTAGTAATAAAAAGGAATCACTGACGTGAGTTTTTTGACTACTGATTCAGTCCTTGGGAACGGGCTGCGGAGGTAGTAAATCACGGAAAAGAGGGGAAAGCATCTTGGTAGTTCGGAAACGGAAACTCCACTTCCCGGCATGCACCGCTGAAATGCGCTCCGGCCGTTTGTGACGTAGGTGCGCTGCATGCTGGGAGACGTAGTCCCTGCGGGACGAACCCACCGCTTGGCGGCTAGGGTTTTGTTGATTGCCCTTCTGTTCCTATAGGAGGTGAGGCTTGCTGGCTGTTGTGTCACCTCAGTCTCAGGCGCGGGGGAGGAAGAGTTACTGTCCTATGTTCTCGGCATTTTTGAGCCTTATACACTCTGTGCTACATACAAATGGCGTCGTTTCGTGTTTTTGTAAATTAATGAGAAGGAAAAGGTGGAATATTTCCTTGGAATTCCCGTGGAATTTGAGTAGGTTCTGTTTCTAAAATACCTTGAGGGCACAGGGTCTAAGAAAAAAAATATACAGAGACCAAGAGCTCTTACTTTTGGCGTCTCCACAGTCTGACGATAGGAAATGGTTTTGTGAATCTTGTACTGGGAGACCTTCAATTAGATCCAAGTGTCTCCCACTCCCTTTTTAAATAACAACAATTATTATGGAGCAGATATTGGCTTTTAAACTTGGCCATGTTTACTGCCCTTGCCCTCCAACTTTCACTACAAATAAGAAAACAGTCTTCTTTGATCTCCTTCCATCTCCACTGATTTTCCATGATCAACACCGACCTGTCCAGTACCTAACATAACTGGTGTCTGAATAAAAGCCTGTCTTTACTATATACTTAAAGACTTCTGTGCAAGTTCTTTATCTGCCTTCGCTATAGTTTTGGGGCCCATACATAAATTTCAGAGCCAGCATCAACTGTTATATGGCACTCTATTAGACCACTTACAGATGATAATTCTAATCTTAATATCCATTCTGTATTATATATATTACAGATGAAGAATCTATATACTGGAAAGGTTCAAGTAATTTGCTCGAGACCACGCAGTTAAGTAGTTAGCAGCTCTGCCAGGATATCTAACAACTAGTTTCAGTAGGAAACAGTGACTGATGAATAACCTATATACCTTCTATAGATAGCGTTTGGTGTCAAGTTGTATGATGGAAGATTGGTGCCTTTTTTCTCCATTAAAACAATCAACCGAATTGGTGCAGGCCGTAGAAATTTGAACTTCCAGGCCTGAATTGCAGCTGTGAGAGTAGATAATAAGAAGTAACTAGTGGGGGTAGTATAGCTCCTTGCCACTTGGAATAGCTCAGAGAGGACTTTTGTGGGTATGTAATTGCTCCTATCATAAAACTGACTTTATGTACTCATTCAGTCGTATCCCTTGCTGAGAAATTGGCAGAGCTATGTTCTTATGGGTAGGGCCAGACAACCTTCCACTGCATGACTATCAAGAAAGGGACAAACTGCTCATTTCAGAGGGATTGAGTGGGGCCATGGGACACTTAAGTTATGCAAAGAAAGCAGTTGACAAGGACCACTATAACCCTAGTCAGAGGCTTCTTACAACCCAATCTTTGGGTGCACCTTTTAAGGGCCCTCAACCCAGGGAGGTATATGGGTTGAGGGATGGTGGTTAGTGCTGCTCAATAATTGAAGGTGAGTGGGGGAAGATCTTTACTTGTATGGCTGCCTGACTACATATACAGTCCCTTGGAAACTCAGGCTCAATATTTTAAAATTCTTATGTATGAACTGTTACTTTGAGTAAGTTGCTGTTAAATCAAGACAAGATGGTAGTCTGTCTCTTTGTTTCTCAAGATTCTGTTTGCATCATGGAAGGATTCACCTTCAAATGGCTTCTCAGAAGTGTGTGAAAAATAGACTGTCTACTCAACCTCAAATTTCTTCTATCTTTACAGACATCAGTTGAGGTTCTCTGTGTCAGTACCTATCTGTGAAGGTGGCTGCTGAGGGGGCAGGAAGGAGGCCATTCTGTGCCTCCTCCGTGTTTTATATGCTGCTGCTCCCTAGGCCTGGCTTGAAAAAGCAGGACATTCGGCTTAGACAGATGGAGGGCAGGGTCATTTTCAAAATGAAATGAGTGTTCAAATCACACTGTGAAATTGGCATGACCATCACTGCTGCTGTAATAGGCTGACTTTTATTTAGTCTCTGATAGGCATTCGGGGAATAGATTTGGGGGAGACGGGGCCTGGAGAGATGGTGAAAGAAGGCCCTTTAATTAATGATAGAAATTCTGGAAAGCAATAAATAGGGCGGAATATTATAAAATGTCATAAGGATCATTTTGTCTCCAACAGAATCTTGAAAGCTGGAGCTTATATCAAAAAGTAAGTGTATCGTACCATTCGTAGAAATAAGGAATTATTTAGTGTTTGCCATAAAATGATTCGGCGCCTTATTGAAAGGAATTAGGCTTTCGGAAAATGGTGTTCGACTCAGGTGGATTTTGCTGTGTAAGAAGAGGCACAGCATGGCATGTTTACCATGTAGAAGAATTCCATTCAGGCATCTTCTACATGGCATGTTTACCATGTAGAAGAATTCCATTCAGGCAAAATGTGTAGAAGATGAAAGTATGATGTTTGGTTCTTAACATGCTTGTGTTTCCACTTGCCAAAAATGTGAGATGATCAAATCCCATATTCTATTTGTATGTATAATCTGTCATTCTCTTTTAAAATTAGCTGGAAGTTATGTTTTCTTATTTATCCTGTAAATGTGACCACTTTCTATTGGTAAACATTGGTAATTTGTGATCACCTCAACAACCACAGCTGTGG
Organism: Pteropus medius; assembly: GCF_902729225.1. Taxonomy (NCBI): domain Eukaryota; kingdom Metazoa; phylum Chordata; class Mammalia; order Chiroptera; family Pteropodidae; genus Pteropus; species Pteropus medius. The sequence goes on from NW_024354875.1 coordinate 36,493,749, forward strand.
TTAACCATCTTCCTTGATAAAGGAAAACCTTCTGCAAAACCATTTTTCAGTTGCTTTTTTTCTCCTTTCATTCCAGGCCATTTTCTGCAGGATGGCCAGTTTTGGGAGGAGGGGGTGCTTAGTTACCTTGCTTCCTTGCCCCACTATCTCCCATCATAAATAGGGAAGAAAAGAGTAAATTAGTACCAAATTGGTAATGTAGTTGACTGACTTTCAGCAGCATCTGTTCAATCTTTTAAAACTTTTGGAAAGATTGTGTACCAAATCAGTGCTTGGGAACATTTATGCTCAGATGGTGAGACATTTAACCTCATTATGAACTCTCTTTTCTCTGGCAGTTTCAGTTTTATTAATATTTTAATTAGATTTTCTCCTTGGATATACCTTGTCTTTTATCAAGTAGTTTATATTTTGGGGCTTATGGTGTTATGATCTAAATTAACTTATAGGAAGAGCACAGTAGCATGTAGTTTATAAAAAGAATTAGCAGAGAAGGCACTACTGTGGATACCGGCATTTAAAAAAAATCAACCAACCATCCAAACAAAGAGCTCCTGTGGCCCCTGTGTTTATAAAGGGTACTTTCTGTACCAGAACAAGGTCCTGCTTTGCCTAACTTCCCTCATTAATCCTTACAGCACTTCTGTGAATTAGGTGATTCTTATTGTTGGCCCCATTTGAAAAGCCGACCGCAAAGCACAAAAAAGCTGGTGGTTGCTGCAGCCGGCACCCAGGTACTGGTGATTGCTTAAGCTGGCCAGTAGGGGCCACACTGTACCTCTTCCCTCTCTTCCCTTGGCACCTCCTCTCCAGTCATTTGAATTGGCTTTGGATCATTTGCTGCAGTTTGTTCTAATAGAACAGGCACAATGGTGTAAGAATTTTAAAGTTTAAGCACCGAAGCCGTTGTGTAATTGTATGGCGTCATTGTGGCTGGTGGCCCTGCATTGATGCTTCCCCTGTGTAATTGCCCATGCAAATTTGAGTAATCTGTAAGGACACAGGAACCCGCATTTGGCTGCAGACTCCTCTCCCTCTAGAAAAACTTGAATAATTTCAAGAACATTTTGTCATCTTTAAAATGCTCCACAGACAGGGCTGTCCCAGTATCTCTCTCTCACAGGCAAACATCACAGATCAAGACAAGGTTAATGGGCCAAAATGACAGACAGAATTTAAATTGTTAGTGTATGGATGCATGCTTGCCTCTTTCAGTCCTTAAATCACCCTTTTCAAGAGAAATAAAGATTATTCCAGAGTTAAACTTTAAGCATTTTATTAAAAACAAAGATATTTAGGTCTCTGAAAGCAGACTATTCAAAATAATGAATTAGTTGCTTATGAAAAGGCCAAGCAGTCTATAATGTAGTAGTCTTACAATGAAACATCAGCCTGGGAAATCTACACAAAGGAAGTGACTTCAGACAACTCAATTTAAGACATATTTCCCTTTTTGTGTGTGTAAAACAATAATATTTAGGAAGCAAATCAGCAGGGGACCCTTTTTAGATTATTGTACATCAAAATGAAATGGCAAAAGCAATTTTCCTCAAAGAGAATGAGCCTCAACAAAACCTAGCCTTCTATTTCCACATTATGCTCTTTTTTTTAAAGTCATCTAAATATGATTAAATCTAAATCTGAAAACAAAAAATGAGATTCTAACACACACATATGCACACAGAAAACGAACATAAAGATAAACGATGGCCTTAAATAGCATTTTTTTTCCACAGCAAATACTTCATTTACTTAATAAAGATTTCTGTATACATTCAGTGACATTGATATAGACTACACAGAAAAGCAGCTAATCTTTAGCATTGCTGAGAGATGTGTCAAATATACAAGAACATTTTTAATTAAAATATAAAGATATACAACCCAAAATTACTAGCTGTGGGAAAGGTAGTAACCCAATGCTAGGAGAGCGTCAGGCATTACTAAATCCAAGTGCTCATCATGAAATTCTCCAAACACGCTTCATTTTATTTCTTCCAGCTATGTGTTTTATTCTATTATTACTCACTTATGAAACTTAGGAAATTTTGGCTTTCTTGTAGTCAGATGCAATCGTTAAATTTCCTAATACGTTTGAGTTTTGGGAGTTCTTTACAGCACGTGGAAGAACAACATTTTCAGAGACTGTTATTCTGAAGCAGATAATGAAACTTCACTATAGTGGTGCTGCCATAGTTTTTAGGTTCCCAAATCAGGTTTTGTTCTGTTGCTTTAATGAATCCTTTTCGAGTTTTTCTTTTTTCCAGCTAAAACATTTTTATTTAGATTTAAATCTTCCCCTGATATCTTCAGATATCGGTCCTGCTTGAAAGGAATTGTTTCACACTATTACTGTATTTTATCTTTCTGCAATTCATTAAGAGTCAGCAGGAGAAGTAAATTTTAAAATAATTGTACTGCAAAGTAAATTGGGCAGACTCTTTAATGAGCTAAGGTAAGAGGATAAAGCATGAAAAATTTCAATACATGAGAAAAACAATGGAATTCCTATAACAATAATATTATTTCACTAACAAAAATTTAAAGATTATTTCTAACTCAAGTAACTATAAAATATCTGGAAATGTATGAACATCTCAGATTTTAGAAAAAGAAAACACACATGCAATCTTAACTTCTTTTAACTCACTGTATAAAATTACTTCTAAATTAAACTGACTGCCATTTATGAGATATCTGTGATATGAGATAATCTAAAATTGTCCTTTATGAGATAAAAGAGTATATTTTTAAAAAATTGTACTGATGACCATATCTTTCATGATTACTAGAGGCAGGCTCAGACACATCTGCGGTAAGGTTTGTTTTTATATCTAACCCATATATGTAACTTTTATTTTGTCCTATAAGAAGATGATTTTTTTAGGTTTGTTCCTATTTTATTAGAGAAGAGTAAACAAGACAGTTATCTGGAAAAAGTTTTTAAAGTTAAATACTGCTTGGTCCTTTGGTATGGAAATGAACTGAGTAAAAGTCAGTGCTTTTATTTTACAGATGGAAAACCTGAGACCTGGAAAGTCCCAAAATAACAGGTCCAGCCAGTGGCCAAGCCAGGATGGAGCCCCAGTTCTACTGTGCACTGGATGGCACCCTTTACAGTTTGCCAAGCTGTCCCTACTGGCCAGGATTGCCAGCTACATTGTAGGGCATGCACATATTATCTACACACTGAATAAGAAGAGAATAAATAACATCTCTGAAAAAAAATAATGCATCTCATGGAGAAAGTAGGATGAAGTCATTTCAACCACGAATGCCAAGATACCTGAGGAACTAAACATAATCTGGTCAGTTGGAGGTTGTATAAGAAGGCTCACATTTTAAATGCCTTCCTCTAATTGGAAATCAACATTTATAATAAGGACTGGGAAATTTCTTCTTTCTCTGTTTTGGAAAAGCAGACTATACGGCTAACTACACATACCTCACATTCTTGGAAAATTATACATTATTTAAAAGGCATTAAAAATACCTCCTATTCCCTCAAGAGTTCAACCTGTAACCCCCTGGGTTGTTGGCACAAGGGAGGCTGCCACCCTCCTTTTCCACAGCTATGGTCTCAGAGGAACAGACCCAACCCACAGCATTAGTCAGCAGTTTCTAAATTTTGACCCACAATAGGAAAGATATTTCGAGACAGGAAAAATAGATGGAGGCAATTACAAACAGCTGCTTGATTGATGGTTGACATTGTCAGGGCTCCACTGTATGGCAGATTGCAATGGTCTTGAACTCCCCTTGCTACCAGCGGATGTTGCTATTAGCAACCGTGCAGTGAAGCCAATAAAAAGGCAAGAAAATGAGAGGAAAACTCAACCTTAGTGGAAGCTGTAGGGTTTGTGCTATAAATTATGTTCCCCTTAGCAATATGCAGCATCAGTGTTCAGGGTAGCTGCCTGCAGTCTCCATTGGACTCTGGGTCTAGTTTTATCATAAAGCACATGCTTTAAAATTTTGCTCTAGATAGACTTGCATCCGTCTGTCTGAGCTATTTATTTATTTATTGTTAGGGAGGATAACAGATGTGGGTTCATCTCTGCCTCATATGGACTGATTTTCAATTCCCATTTGTGATATAAACATGATGTGGCACAATAGATAGAAGCACCTGCAAGGGCTCCAGAGCTTCAGACATACCCAGGCTCTGTCCCTAACTCCACCCACCCTTTGTTCTTGACCTGAGGAGAAGAGACAGCCCAGCAGAAGCTATTTTCCTTTATAGCAGAGTGATTCAGAAAACTGGCTTAATAAAATCCATAAATCTGAACAACCTCCTCTTACCTGCTCTGCAGAGGCAATTTTTCCTGTACTCATTTTCTCCTCTAGTTTCTCCAGTCTTCCCTGCAGAGATGGCTGCAAAGGGTAGCTAAGAACATTATTTTTTAGGGCTCTGACTCCTTCCTTCTCTCTTTTGTTAAACCCTTCCCTGCTCAAGTATCTCTCTTTTCTAAGCAATTGATGACAGGATTCTGTACCCTCATCTTTTTGGTTAGAAGTGCCATTTTTCTTTGTTTGGATTGACTTTCACCTTTCCCTTGACAGTTCTCTTACCACCTGCCCTGGTCCCTAGCTTGTCTTTATTGGTCATCTTTTGCTTCTCCTCCCCCTCCCTCTCCTCTTCCCTCTCCTTCTTTTATCCACCTTTTCCTGGTTTTAATTTTCTTTTATTTTATTCTTGCCACATAGACTCTTCCATACGAATGCCTGCTCTTCCCTCACTTCCATTTTGGTACCTTAATTTATCCATTCTTTAGACATTTCCTGAATGTGCCAGGAATGTGCCAGGAAAATAATGTTCTTTGTGGAACTTGGCCCCTATTTCTTTAGTATTTGAGTAAACACACTGACCAGTGGCAACAAGAATGAAAAGATGGTTTGTAGATTTTACACTTTTGGAGCTGGAATGGGCTTCAAGCTTCATCTGGTCCAAGGATTTTCAAACTTCTCAGAGCCCTTTTAAGGCCCACCATGTATGTAATGAAAGAAATGAGGATTTTCAGGGGTTTGGGATCCCCTAACCTACTTCAAATGGAGGACTTGGGCTTTTAGACGTTTTATATATTGGGAATTCCTTGTAAGATATATTTGAACAAAGAGTTCTAATGTTAAAATGTGTTTAAAAATAATTTCCTAGTGTATTCTCATTTGACAAATGAGGAGATAGGCTGTGGGAAGTCAGGTGACTTGTCCAAAGTCATCCAGTCAATCATGGCAAAGCTAAGGTTATAAGTCTGGCTTCTAGTTAGTGTGCTTTGGATATGGCATACTCTATCCTCAGTCTTAGGTAAAATGGAGAGCAAAGTAGCTTTCTAGTCATCGCATCCATTTACTATAGTTTACTTTTACCCATTATAAACCTGCTTTCAAGAGAATATTCATTCTCTGCCCAGGCCATTATTTCTTAACCTTTTAAGCATTATTTCATACACTTCAGCAAAAATCTAAAACTGGAGACTCTTGCATTTGGCTGTAGGTTGGTACTGATAGTAACATTAAATTTTATTTTAAAAAATTACTAAGATAACTCAAGATAGTCAGTGATCATTCTCCGTGGCTCTGTCGTGTCCTATGAAACGTCTTACTCTTGGAAATGGTTCCTAAGTGTTCATATGTCACTTGTGGTAAATCCAGCTATAGAGTTCCTATCATCCTTACTTTAATTAAAGTCTATTAATCTATTCCTTCTGGGAGTAGACTTGGTCTACAATGAAAGTCGAATTAAAAAACTGAAAAAGGGGACCACAATCTCAACGCCGTGTTAATGAACCTTGGGTAAACACCAACCAGAGACATTTGCTGTATTTCTACAATGGCCCTTTTCAGGGGAACAGTGTGAATGGTTGGTATTTGTAAGGATAATAGAGTTTATCTTTTAGGCAGGCAAGTCTAAAGGCTCTGAGCTATCATTAAGAAGCTTAGGATAAAAATAAAATACCTTATTGAGATTCTTGGGACAGTCTGGCACACAAGGGCAGTCAGGAGAGGATGCAAAGACAGGCATTGTTTGGCTTGTAACAAATCAAAGAGCCATATACAAAATGAAGCGGCGCGAGTGACACCTTTATGGTTCTGTGTTGCCTTGGCTTAGAATGAGAAGGGCTGGCTGTCCTCAGGTCCTGAATCTGCAGTGGTCCTCTGCCCAATGCCTTGTCTCAATCGCAGCCCATGTCTGTTCATCAGGGAAGTTGAGGACCCTGGAGTGTCCCTGTCCTACTTCTTCCTCTGTCTTTTCTGTGGTGCTCTCCTCTGCAGACCACAGTTCAGGTGAAAGCCCAGGCATGCTTCCAGTGCATCCTTGAGACTTTATGTCTGTCTGAGCTTAAAGGAACAAAGGATGATGTAGCTGGACCAAAGCTAGGCCTTTAAGACATAGTCATTTTGCAGCAGCAGCTGACCTGGAGGGTTAGTTACTATCTGCCCCGGCCACCATGAAGCTGGCAGAGGAGGGTGAGGCAGCTGAGACTAGCAGCCTTTTCTGGTGCAGCTCTTCCCATTTACTTCTGTTTGCAGCCACCGAATCCACCATTGGCTTCAGTTTCACATTGACCTTCACCAGTGCCTAAAATAAAACAATAAAAAGGTGAGAGAGAGATGAACTGGAGTCACTGACATGATTTCCCAGCTTGTGAGAATGGAAACTAGCTGTAAGAAATGAAAATGATGATTATTTAGATAATCATGAGCTTTTTACCAGAAGTAAATATGCATTTAATACCATTGTTTTATATTAATAAAGCCTATATAGAAAATGAAAAAATAAGACAGGTAGCTGTGTACTGTTCGAGGGAGTGCCAGCCAATTAGATTATGATCCTGTTTAAATCCACATTAGATAAGATGGGAAACAAAATATCCAGCTCACATATATCTTACTGATATGAGTATTTTTGCCTGCCGTGGAGGCCTGCAGATCTCCATAGACCATGAACTTAAATTTTTACAAAAATAAACCTACTATTTGCTCCACCATAGGTGACTCTGGGTGGACTTACCTGAATAAGAAAGGTCAAGTAAAATCTTGAAACAAGAGGAGGTGCTCTTTTTTAAAACTGAGGACTGGGGAGCTGTGCCAAATGTACAGATCGCCATGAGAACATGTATGGAAAGAGGCATGAGGAAAGAAAGAGTGTGGGAAGTGGGACTAGGGGTATGGGAGAGATGAGAGAAGAGGAAATGGAGGGTGTGGCCAGAGACGGACGGATCATGAGGCTAATGAAGCTCAGGATTCAAGGTCTCACAGGAGACCCTTCTAAATATTTTCTTTTGTACTTAATTTGTGTGTGTGTGTGTGTGTGTGTGTGTGTGTGTGTGTGTGTGTGTTTAAAGTCCCCTATCCCAAATGGTATAAACTTCTGGCCTCACAAAACTAGGATCACTCCTATAGTGCAACAAAGCAATGAATAAAACAAGGATGGTGGAGCTGTGAGGGTGTTAGTCCATGGAAAGGTGTAACACTTTATGTTCCTGCATATGCCTTGGGTCCGTGTTCTGTGGCCACAGATTATACTCCCAGCGCCGTCTAGATACCTCTCAGGTGTGTCCATTCACCACAAAGGGAATAAAACCATTGAGATTTCAACACAGCTCCTGAAAAGCCTTCTCCAAGCATGACTTGCAGCTAGGGGGTGGTCAAGAGCAAAGTCCTCTAACAGGAAGAATAGCTCTTCCAGCTGAGGATGGATTTCCCTAAGCATGACTGCAAACCACCTCTTTATCCCCTCAATCTTTCATTCCAGGTAGTTACAGGGATACAAGTAAAATGCAACTAGATGTAAATTAAGTGGGAGTTGAAAAGCTCAGACATGATCGGGTATCCTCCTGGAGAGCAATGAGTACTCCAGTCTGCCTGAGGTGGAGTCCCTTTACATCGGTGTCCCTTAAACAGAGCATATTCTCTCCCTTATAAGTGGTATTTATCACACCAGGCAACAAGCGACAACATGTAATTTTAAATCAGATGTATTATTAGTTACGGCATATGAAAATAAAACAGTAACATCATAACTCAGGCGGTGATCAAAATCCCCTTTATTTCCATGAGAAAAATGCAGGTACCTGTTTCTGTTCAATGCACAGTGCTTTTATTTAGACAATAGTGTGAGGTAGGAATGAATGCCATGGTTTTATTTAGTATAGTTTGGCGCTGGCTCCTCTTCATTCTGATCAAGGCTTTTAATTAAACCGACTACTATAATTCCTATGGAAATTAGTGTTTATGTTATTTTCCTGCTACAAAAGCATTTCTCTAGAACTTTTTTTTTTAATCCCAGGAGCACAAATTGGAATTTTTTTCTGCCTGAAATGTAATTAAAAACTCATTTGATTACTATATTTCTGGCTCTGTTTTACTTATTAAATTCCTGTAATCAGTTTTCTTTTATGAAGCTGCTGGGAAATGATCTCAAAAGCAACACATTTTTCTTTTCCTTGGCAGGTTCCTGAGTGTTTACTAAATTACATTCATAGCACCTGCCCATGATTCGAATTATTCCACCAATTTATTCTCTAAACCATTTAAGTTTATTTGGCTTAGCCCCACAAAAGAGACTTCTTTCCTTTCTCTAGCTCTTTATTCTCCCCCTTACTTCCTTTATGTTGAAAAAAATTTGTTAGAGGGGTACATATTTCTCGCAATTCCTTCTCTTTGTTTCATATTCTCCTCAAACACAGCATTGATATGCTAGAATATCGTTTCCCCTGTCAGGTGCTGGTTCTAGGCAAAGGTAGCAAAAATCTCATTCTGAAAAATTATTCTTACACTATAAACTTGTTATACAAATGCAGTTAACAAATGCAGAGAGAATATGGAACTATTAGAAAACAGATCATCCACAAACCTAAATTCCAAGGTTTATGGTGATTATGTGCAATGCGTCATCAGAAAGATAATTGCTCCCAGTATTTAGAAAGGTATATGTATTCCTAAAACACTTCTTATCAGCAGGTGACACTTGATGAGTTCTGTGCTAAAGCTACTAGTTTCTATCTTGTTTGACTTGCTGTTCACTTAGTGAAAGAAAAGGGGACACTTCTCACTGTCGGCTCCTCTGCATATACATGTAGAGGGACTCTAAAGGTTATGTACGTGGGGCCATTGGTCCCGGGCTACTGGATCTCCTCTGTGGCATCCTTGTGGTGTGGCCATTCACAGTATTTAAACATATCCAGAGCCAGTGAACTCACTACCTCCCAGGGTCTGGTTTACTTTTTGTTCTGATTTTAAAATGTTGCTCCTTATACTGAGCTGAAATCTGTATTCCCATAAGTTCTACCTAACAGTTATAGTCCTTGGGATGCTCTCCCTTTAAACCAGAATCTACTCAGGCAGTGTAGGACTGATGACTCATGTGCTGCTCCAAGTGTGGGTTAGGGTAGATACTGACCTAATGACCTGACTTGGGATGTGCTGCTTACTATCCCTTGGGGCAGCTGTATGGGTATCACTGGGGCTCCAAAGCTCCCTTCAGCTTCCTCCTGGCCCATCACAGACAAGACCTTGGATACCTGCTCCGCTAGCGGACACAGCCTTGGGCATCTAGGCATCCAGGTGTCTGAGGGCCCCCACTTCCTTCCTGATTCCATTCACACACCATTGTTGAGTCCACGCGTATTCCATTCTTTATGTTTTGAAAAAGTAATATAGTCACATAGTTCAATGGATACAAAGGGTACAAAAGGTACAGTAAAAAATTTCCCTTCACTCCCTGCACCAGACTCCTAGATTCTTTCCCTAGAGGCAACTTAGGGATCCTTCAAGAAACATTCTATTCATATGTCAGTAAGCATATATAAATGTATATAATGTATATATGCAGGTGTATATAATGTATGTGTATAATACATTATATGTATGTATATATGTACAATTAAGTTGATTCTCTCACTATTTTGGGTGTTTCTTTCAGAGAGGGAGTGAAAGCAAACCTTGTATAGCAACATCATTATGATGCTTGAGTGAGAACAAATGTACTGTGTAGAAATTAGCATAAGGAATATATAGAGAGTAGAGGGACCAAATTCCAATTTTCTACTGTTATTTCACTGAGTTTTTCTTCTGCAGAGCTTAATCTGCTGTGAATCCCATCTACTATGGTTTTCCTCTCAAAAGTTGCAGTTTTCATTTGTAGAGGTTTGATTTGGGTCTTTTAAAAAAATATTTTCCGATCCATCTACCATATGATCCTGCAATCTCTCTACTGGGTATTTACCCCAAAGACTTAAAAAATCATATCCATAAAGATATTTGCACACCAATGTTCATAGCAGTATTATTCACAGTGGCCAGGACATGGAAGCAACCGAAATGTCCTATGTTAGATGATTGGCTAAAGAAGCTGTGGTACGTATATACAATGGAATATTACTCGGCCATAAGAAGAGATGAAATACTGCCATTTGTGACAACATGGATGGCTCTATTTTCTTGAACAGGTAAAATATAATAAATGTCTTGATATTTTCTCTATCAATTCTATAATTTGTATAATTTCTGCATCTTTATTGATTGATTTTTCTCATTAGTATGGGTAAAATTTTTTTGCTTCTTTGCATGCCTGGTAATTTCTTATTGGATATCAGACATTGGAAATTTTATATTATTGGGTGCTGATTTTTTTTGTTTATTTGTGTGCACATTTCTTTAAACATTTTTCAGTTTTGTTCTGGAATGAAGTTAAGTTACTTGGAAATAATTTGATCCTTTTCAGGCTCACTTTTGAGCTTTGCTAGGTGGATCCATAGTGGTCTTTAATCTAGGGCTAATTTGGGCCCCACTCCTGAGACAATAATTTTCTGAGAACTCTACCTAGTATCTCACATATTTCAAGGTTTTTTCTTTAATATTCTGGCTGGTGAGAGCATGGACTCTTCCCCACCTGTGTGAGCTCTGAGTGAAGATTGTTCTACTTGCTCCTTTCTGCCAGTTCTTTCTTTGGCCTCCGAAGTTTCCTCACATGCATGTGGTGAACAGCGCTGAAGACTCAGGGGGCCCTAACCTCCTTGGCCTCCCCAGACTCTTGGCTCTGCCTCCTCAAGTCAGCGAGACCACTGGGCTCCGGCCAGGTTCCACATCCCTGTGCTGTGGCCTGGAAGCTCTCTCCTGGTAGTGAGCTGGGACAATTGTAGGGCTCAGGAATTTGTTTCTCAGGAATCAGTATATCGTGCTGCCCGTTGTCCACTGTCTGAAAACTGCTTCATGGATTTTTCTGTCCCATCCACCCCACCCCTGCCCCCGCCGTTACTCTATCATGGACAGCAGTGGAAATGTCTTATTGGTTTTAAACAACTCTGTCTTGGGTACTATCCCAAGAGCTCTCAGTGAAAGTGGAAATAAAGCCTTTCTTCTTTGTATCTCCAGCTCATCTCACAGGGACCCTGAGAAACGGCAGCCCCTCCTCTACTCCACCAGAGTGGTGGCAGAAAGAAAGGGTATAGCGAGCATTGCTGCCAGAGGTGGAGTGTAGGGTCAGGGCGTTCTGACCTGCTACAAACCCAGGATGACCCCCTTGGGAAATGAAGATAGTATTCTCTCTTATTTCTATTATTCCTGAGACCTGTTTTTATCAGTTCACCCAGCTGCTAGGAGTCAGATCCTGGCCTTGCTTTCCCTCTGTCGTTGTGATCCACATTTGCTATCATCTGGCCCAGAGTGTGTACTGATTAGTTGACCACAATCGATCCTTGGAATTCAACTGCTGGATAGGTGGGGCAGTTGTGGAACAAGAGAGCAAACAAAGAGAAAGCCATGCTCTTGGAACAAGACTGAGAACTCCTAACGAGTCTTAGAACTACTCCCATACTCTATTGTTAGAAGGGGGCATAGAAGAACCACACTAAATTAAAACCAGATTTGTCTTTGAACCCCAAAATATCCAACTATGTCATTAATACTTTTTAAAAATGTTGAGGAAATTATCTGAGCTCACTATTCATTTTTTTTTAACGCCAAAGAAAGAAGATGGTTTTCATGTCCCATTGTTGCATTACGTATTTCCAGAGTGCTGGCAATAAGACTCAGTATCTTTTTCTTTCCCCCATCCTCCAACCCCATCTGCAACTAAGAGATACAATGCATGGTAGAGAAGAAAGAATTTAAAGTATTTTTTTAATATTAATTTTTGATAAAATATAAACATAGACTCGGAGCTCATCTCAAATATTTCTTCAAGGTAATATTCCTGTGATGAAGATATGATTATCTTACTACTGTGATTATTTACTTTCCAAGCCCATTTGAGGGTTGATATTTTGAAATGGAAAATCATTAGCGATATGACCAGCTGGTATCATCTCTGCTCAGATCCGCAACAGGAGGGGCGAGAGAGCATGCAAGTGGTGGAAGACCTCGAAATTCTCTTGAATTTCACTTGACTGGCCAGTCTGCATGTGCAAAGGGCATCTCTGAGAAACAAAGAATGTTCTGCTTAAGGTATGTGACTTCAGAGAGAAGTGGCGGGTTCTGAGAGCAAATCCAAACTTTAAATTAGTGAACTATTGAATCGCTAATCCTTCCTGGTTCGCAAAGGTTTAGATTATTCATGATTTAATCTGACAAATTCCTGAATTTTACATGCCAGGCTGCAATGATGCAGTTGGCTAAGAATCATAGTTGGCTCTGCCAACCTTCTACTATTCCATCGTGCCATAAAGGCCAGACGGTGAACTGATTTCCTCTAACTGAACTTGTCACCTTTCTCTAATCCTGCCTCTGCTCTGTGGTTTACTCTCTCAGGGAACTGAGCAATATCATCTCGACCCGACCGCCCAACCCAGCGGTCTCTGGGTCAGTCAGTCACTCATGACCTCTCCCTTTATCTCCACATCCAAACTATCACCAGGTCTTGTCAATCCTGCAAAGTGTCTCTGTGTGTCAGTCTATTGCCACTCTACAATCCGAGTTTAGACTACCATCATCTTCTCAATTGCTTTAAACTTGCTGTAGCCTCCTCACGGGGCAACCTGCCTTCTCCTGGCTCCCATCCTATCAACTCTCCACGCTGTATTCTACCTGGAGTGGTCAATCAAAATCACACATTCGAGTTCGCCACTCTCTACCCTGAACCTTTCAGTGGCTCCCATTTGATATGAATCTGCTGTAAGATCCTACTGGAATGGGAGAATTGTAATATTAAAAGAGAATGAAATCCAGAAATAAAACAAAAGAGGAAAAAAACCATAAAACCCAATGGAAAACTTGGGTTGTGTTTCAAAAATGGAATTTTGAAATGTCCCAAATAATCCCATCAAGTTTTCTAGAAAACCTGAAATACACATCTTTCTATGCATTTTAACATTTTCTTGAGTGGAAAAAAAAAAGTAAGTTAAACTCCACATGGTTTGGCAGGGGGGTAGCCAAGGTGACAAGGTGTTAGTTAAGCCATGCAAGAGCAGACGGTGCTGGCTGTGGGGTCCAGGTGGGAAGCAGCAAACAGATTCCTCTCAAACCTCACTCTTTCTCTCTCCAGTTCAATGGCCTTTGAAACTCAAGGTCGTGTAAAAATTAATTTGCATTAAATTGCTTAAGATAATGTATTAACTACCATACAGTGCTTCCAGTTGTTTTTAAAACGATTTGAAAAAACAAATAATCAAACTCTAATGGTGAACACAGAAGCAAGCCAAGTCTTATTTGGACAAATGTTTTTAAACTTTGACATGAAAGAAACCAGGTTTAAAGTAAATCTTTAGTGTATAATTGCTAAAATCAGAAAATTAACGATTGTTTACATATGTTACACATATAACTGTGTAAGGCACTGTGTACTATTGGATTCTTCCCAGGTTAGAATGCAATAGAGTTAAAAGAGATCTAGCCTAATAATTTGTCTCCGCTGGGAGCAGAGTCATTTACTCCACCAGGACTGTGGTGTCTCTAACAGCAATTTCTAGTTTGCCGTCTCAGTGTGGTATGCATTTTGACCTTTTTTGAGCTTAAGAATGGCCAGGGAAGTGTAAGCAGAATTCATAAGAAAGAGCTTCTGAGAAAACTCTTAAATGGGAATTTATTTAGCTGGGAGGTGCATCCTTTTGCCTTTACTCCTATTTTTTTCTTGCTGCGAAAATATTGACATGATAGCTGGAGCTACAGTGATCATCTTGTGACTATGAGACAGCCCTGAGAATAAACAGGGAGTGGGTCTCTGATAGCTATGGAATCGTCATATCAGCAGCCTAGAATTGATTTATCTGGATTATTTTTAGCAGAGAGAAAAATGAATTTTTATTTTGTTTAAGCTATTGTGACTTCAGATTTCTGTTACTAGTAGCTGCAAGCAATTTCTAATGGAGAGAATTGATGTTATATTGTAGTTCTTTACTTTCTGTCTACCTGTGCAAGTGTTAGAGGATTTCTAGGCATTTTGATGCTTGAACAAATTCCCTGCATTTTTTTTTTGGGGGGGCAGTGGTTGTAGGTACACTGTGGTAGACAGCAGAAGCTATACATTGTCCCTTTACCCTTCCTCTGGTAACAGACTCCATTCCATGTGTTCTGAGTAGGCGCATAATTCAGGCCTAACAGAATGGAATGCTGCAGTGATTGGTGTAGTGATAAGGATGGAACCCAAGCTAAGGCAATCAGAACTCTTTTTAGGTTTTACCTGGAATTAGTGAAAATGAGTTTTTTTTCTTTTTTGTGGGGGGCATGTTGTGAATAATTCTTATAGTAAACATGTGACCTTAGAGCTGCCAAGACATGTAAGGAAATCCTGACTGGGCGAGGCCAAAACATAACTAAGATGCAGGGAAAAGGGGACACATGTCTTATGGTGGCCTTTGAATCCCCTGGATCCAGCTGAATGCCACAAGCCAACTGCACCTCTAAGTTCCCCAGCTCTTTGAGCTAAAATTTTCCATTTCTGATCAAACTAACTTGAATGAGTCTCTGAGCTCCAAATATGAGTCTTTTGTTATTGTCACTTATTGCCTCTGTCACCCCCAGGAATTACTTGAGATCGAAACCTTCACCAGACTTTGAACTGGTGGCTGGCATGAGGGAGCCTCAACTTCCTCAGCGTAGAAATTTGCTGCTAACACTCACTGGGCAGTCCTCTTTACCCAATGAGGGTCAGGGACCAGCTAGCAGTTATTTCCCTTCCTTGAACCCCCAGAGTCTGCCAGACTCTTTAAAAGGTTTTAAAAGGTTGTTCATTCTTAGCCTGCCATATTGTGGGGACTCAAAAAATACTAATGGAAGATGCCAATTCCTTCTGGTGGCAAAGTCAGCAGGCCTACAGAATTTTGGCTTCTAAGGAAGGAGGACTCAAAGGAATTGGGAGGCAGCATCCATTTTCCCTGGACAAAGTGAACTCAGAAAGGAAAAACAGCAACTAGATGTTATTTTCCCCTTAGTGGGAGTTCAATATTATTCCATGTTTGTCATATTGGGTGAGATGATTTTTCCAGTTGCGAAAACTATTTTTGTATGTGTACAATATTTACTCTGTGAATCAGCAGTAACAGGTAGGCTGTGTCAGATTTTTACAAATGCCAAAAAATATTGTTAGAACTTTGTTTGTTAGTGATATCTGAGATCTTAATATTTAAATAATGTGAGACAGGCACCCAAGTAGCAGTAAAGATGATAAAGCCACAGAGGTAATGCTTGCTATGAGGGCAAGCAAGCTCGTCGGAATCCACTGCAAGAATGATTCAGATCTATAATTGGAACCCTGAGGGCACAGTCTAGCCACGTTACTACATCAATGTTTGCAGCATCAATGTCTAATATCCTGAAATCTAACTACAGTAGTAGTGATAACTTAGAAAGAGATAATTTTATTTCTAAGGTTTGAAGCAGATTAGTAGTGCTCGTAAAAGTGAAAATGCAACAAGGCTTTATAGTAATTTTCTCTCCCTCTTTTCTTTCCTTTTCTATTTCCTTCCTTACCTCACAGGTTGCTTATTGAGCTTATTTTATTTATATGCTCAAGGGATTCCTTTGTGGAAAATGATATTTACAGATGACATTAACATTCTGAATTTATGAGGCCAGGATTTTAGTCTCCTTAGATTAATAGCATTGTTATTTCCATAATATAGGGCAAGAGTCTGAAACTCAAATGTCTATAGGGCCAGGCCAGTAAAGTTAATGAACAAAATAGGCTGCATTATACAGTTGGGAGTGGTGGAGCCTATGGCAAACTGGACATTTTACAGTTTTAAAAACAGCATTCAACTGAATGAAACATGTCTGCGGGCCGAGTCTATTCTGTGGGCCACTGTTTGCTCATTGTGATAGACGGCAAACACACCTTGCCGAAATGAACTAACTATTGAGTATTGAATGTGTCCTGTGTTCCAGGTGCCATACTAAGACCTCTCCATATGTGAGCAGATTAATCTCACCACGATGTTGTGAGATAGGTATTTTGGGCCTTGATTTGACAGATGAAGAGCCTGAGATTGGGGAAATTAAGTTAAAAGAGCCAAAGTTTACATGGTTTAGTGTACAGTGGAGCTGGAATGTCAGTGCAGGCCTGTCTGAGTTCAAAGTCCGTGGCGTCCGTACACAAGGGGTCTTTGCACTTTGGCAATGACAAGTGTCTCACATCTAACTGCAGCGTCGGGACAGTGGAGCAACTCTTTTGTTCCAGTGTCCATGACACTGTTTCAAGGCAAATTCACAGGAAGGAAGTGACCTTTCTGAGTTATGAAGGAACACCACCTCCCAAACATTGGGTGTAGACAGTGAATCTTTTATTTGTGACTCATCTACTCTATCCTGCCCTGGGAAAATAAAACAAGGGTTTTAGGTAGTAAATAACAGGCAGACCTAAAGACAGCTCATGTAAACGGGAGCAAAGAGAACCATCTCTTCTGTTATAATAAGCCCCCTCCAGGATACTATCATAGGTTATCCTGTTGGTTGGGTTTTCAGAGCAGATTGGTACCTAATCAATCATGCTCACTGTGTAGGCAACATCTGACTTGGAAGGAATGGCTGCTGACCCAGAAGCCACCGCCTTTGATGAATGGGGCTTCATATAAGAGGTGGTTGGAACATGTAACTAAAACACAGCCACATGGTAACAAGCCACCTCTCCAAACACCAGAATGTTTTCTGGTAAAACTATGCATCTGAGATTTTATATAAATATATAAAATCTATTATTTTTGCAAAGTTCAATGTGTAAAAAGGACCATATTTAAATTTTAGTTTATTGAGCTGCAGAAATTCATTTACTATAGATTTTTTTGTATACGTCTTCTGTGCCTTGAGTTACCAGGTTCTCCATACATAATAGATAGGAGAGGGTTGTACAAATATGCAATTGCAATGTCCTTAGTGTGCATAGTGTTCTGAGTAAGGTACTCCGGGATCTCTAAGAATGGATTCTAGAATACTCTGTTAGTATTTGCTCTTCTATTTTTTAACCTAAACAATCATGCCTCAGTATCCATGGGGGGTTGATTCCACGACCCCTACAGGTACCAAAATCCATGGATGTTCAAGTTCCTTATATAAAATGTCATAGTATTTGCATATAACCTATGCACAGCCTCCCGTATACTTTAAAGCATCTCTAGGTGACTTATAATACCTAATACAGTATAATATGTAAATAGTTGTTGTATTGTATTGCTTAGTGAATAATGGCAAGAAAAAACAGTCTGTACATGTTCAGTACAGACCAAAAGATTGTAGGCTTAACTACATAGTACATGTCAGCAACAACGTAAATTTTTTTTTTTTTTTTGATCCAAGGTTGGTTAAATCTGCAAGTGTAAAACCTGTGGATAAAGATGGCCAACTGTATTTGAGAGTTCCAAAAGAGTCAAAAGACTAATTATTCGTACTAATGAACTGCTTAGTTAGTACTGTAAAAATCAGTGATTACTGAGCATTTCTTGCGAGAATTTAAAGATGGTCTTCATGCCCAGCACCAAACAGTGCCCAGATTTGAGACAGGCAGAAGCCATCAAAGCCTGGCATCCCAATGTCTCAGATCTACAGAGGACCAGACCTAAAGCATCCATGAGAAATGCTCTGTCTTTAGGTAAAGATCCTTGGGGACAAAATTTTTAAATTATTTTAGTGGTTTCTCTCCATATGGTAAGAGAATCCCCCCCACCCCCCTTAATTTTACAATACAATTAAAAGAAAGGGAGAATTTGGAGATAAAGAAAAGAGAAAATTATTTTACATATACCACTGAGCGTATGAGGAGGATGTTGTAGCATTAGCTGGCCTTCTCTTTGTCCATATAAAGGAGCCAATCTGTCTACTTTAGGACCTGTTTTTAGAGTTTGTTATTGTAGCTTTTCTCTAATTACATTGCTAACTCCTTAAAAGGCTAAGACATGGGAAAAGTTTACATGTGTAGGGACAGCAGGACCAATATCCTGAATATTTTTTTATCACATTTTTGAAGTGCAGTTTAAGGAAGGGATCATTGGAATTTTATAAATGAAAACTTCTTAAGGAGCAACATTTTCTATCTATTCAATGTTGGAAAGCTTAATATTAATTTAATTTTGAAACATTGGCCATTTAAAATTAATTAAGCATCCCAATAAAAAGGCATGCTGGATTTGTTTTTGAACTAAATTCTAAAGCTTATGTGGAAAACTAAACAAAAATACTCATAAAATACTGAAAGAGCAATAGGGAGGGTACAATTAGGCTTATCATTAAAATATATTATAAAGCAATATTAATTAACATAGTATGACTCGGCAGGCAGATCAACAGAATAGAATAAAAAGAGTAAAAACAGAATTAAATTTAAGAGAATTTAGTATATGATGAAGGTGACTTTTTAAATCATAAGGAAAAAGATTAGTCAAAAACTGATAGGAAAACTGGGTAGCAATCTGAAAAACTAAAGTTGGAATCTGACCTCATACTTTACATCCAACAAAATAAAGCAAAGCTAGATGAATAACAGATTTAAATATTAAAAAAATGAAACCATAAAATACAAAAAGAAGTTCTGAGAATTTAAAAAAATTTATAATTTTGAAATGGGAAAGTAATTCTATGACATAAAATCCAGAAGCTGTAAAAGGATTCATGAATTTTACTATATAAAATTTTGTATAGCATAAACAAAATGAAAAGATAAATGGCAACTTGGAAAAATATTTGCCATGTGTTCTACAGATAAAGGTTTATTTCTTTAATATATAGTGATCTCCTACTAATCAGTAAGGAAAGACCACCAACCCAACAGAAAAAAAATGGATAAACATGTGAAGAGTTTACAGAAAAAAATACAGATGGCTCCTAAGTAAATAAATCTATACTGAAAATATCAGACTCATTTATGATATGGAAAATACAAGTTAAAATTACAAAGAGATAGATTTTGCACCTATCCTATTGGCAAAATTCAAGAAGTTTGATAATGCATTGTGGTAGTAAGGGTGTGAAGAAATAGGCAGCTCAGACATTGCTGGTGGGAACAGAAATTGGTTTAAACTCCACAGAGGGAAAGTTGGCAACGTCTATCAAAATTTCAAATGCCCATAGCCAAATGCCCAGTAATTCCACTTCTGGGTGTTTATCCTACAAATAAAGTGTAAAGATGATGCATTTATAAGAATATTTATTGCACATTGTTTACAATAACAAAGTATTAGAAACAACATCAGTATCTGTAAATAAGTAATCAATTATTGGTTAAATAATTTATTTTTCATCTATAAAATCTAACGCTCTGCAGCTATCAAAAAGAATGAGTCAGCTGCTATATGAACACTGTAAAGGAATGATCTCACAAATATATTAGGTGTAAAAAAAACAAGGTATAGAGTGAGATATACTCATATGATACATACATAAATATACATGTATACACATTTACATGTAATTGTGTATATATATACATATGTACATACATGTATATATGTATATGAACATAGTGTGTGCATAAATACATATATACACTCTATAAAATGAAGTGTGTAAACATTATATATAAAAACTGTAATAACACTGTATTTATGCTTTTACATAGACTATCTTTGGAAATCAGTTAATAGTGGCTGTCCCGAGGGAGAGGAACTGAGTGCCTGGGGGACACTTTTCTCTAATACTTTTGTGCTTTTTGTACCTTTTGAATTCTGTTCACTGGGTGTGTATAAACTATTTAACAATAAAATATTTTATTTAAAAGTTTAATGTGAACTTTTTGATAAAGGAACTAGTAATCTTTGATCATGTGTTAGAATTATTAAACAATAAGTCATCTGATTGTTGATAGTTAAATAAGGCTTACAAGTACAAGGATAAAAAAGAGAAGTGGCTTATTTCATAAAGATCAAAATAATTTAGTGCTTCACCGCCATAATTAAAAAATTATTTTAGTATCTTAATGTTTGTTGCACTAACGTTGTGTCTAAACCCCTTCCCCACCCCGCTCACCCTTTCACATCCCAAATAAGGGCTGACTACCTCATTGATCCTAAGCATTTCCTCTGAAAAGCGATCAATGTCCCCTGCCTGGCCATTAAATAGATTCTGAAAAACTCTTCAATCCGTATCAGTCTCATATCCTTATTTAGTTCCTCAAATTTGCCCTCAGCTGGGAATTGTGCAGGCAACTGTGATTCTGTTGTGTTCACCACTCATTTGAAGGGGCCCATCCATCATCATTTCTAGGCCTTTTCTGATGCAATGTAGCTTATTCTTTGTCTTTCTTAAAAACTGAATGGCTGTTAAATTATCCATTTATCTTCCTTCAGATTTTCTGTTCAGTTTCTCAGGCCCTCTCAGGGCTGTCTTTTCTACCTTGTTTGCTGACTTTTCATTCCATTTCCCCTGTTCTTGGAGGCATCTTGGTTCACCATGCTGTCCTTCAAAACAAACTCCTGGCTCAATCCGCTTTCTGTTTGTCTGAAATCTGTATCGCCACTAATGTTGATTTCCTTTTCAAAATCTGTCCCTTCAGGATAGCTTTGAAAACTTTGTTTCAAATTTTATACATAGATGCCAGGGTATATTGGGACAAACCTTAAAATAAAAGTCAAAAGTCTTGGTTCTAAACTTAGTGTTGCCACTATCGAGTCGGGTCACAAGTGACCTTTCAGGGTTTTGCTTCCTCACATACAGATGATTTGCCAGTTCGCTTCCAGTTAAACATTTTAGCGTTATAATAGCATGTTGCTTCTGTTTACGGTGACTCAATAAGGACATGAGATTTATATGATGCTAATGCTTGCACACACATTATCTCAGGTGGCAGTTAGGTCATACTGGTGAGAAGCCCAGATGTGAAAGCAGAAAGAATCTAAGTTCTGTTACTTAATATTTGTGTACTTGGAAACTCTCTAGCCTCAGTTTTCATATCTGAAAAGGGGGATAATAATAGTTAAGTTGATATTGCTAAGAGAATTAAATCAGATAGTGCTGGAAAGTCATTCTGATGCCTGCCACATAGTAAATGCTTAAGAAACACCATAGTGTAGACTCACCACATGGTAGCAAGATCAGTGGTTTGGCTGTTTTTATCCAAATTTACAACAGAGGCTGCTGAAACTTAGAGAACATATTAATGACGATAACAATAATAATGACTCACATGTATGGAGGGCTTTGATGTGTCCTCCTTCATTCAGACTATTGGGAAGGCTGTTATTAACTATCATCAATTCCACTCGCTCCAAGAAGGAAGTCACTTTGTAAGGCCAGAGACCTTAAAAAAGTAGCAGAGTGGAGTTGCTTTCAGTCAAACCTACAAGCCAGTGGTGATCGCCATAAAAAGAAAGCTGAGGATAATGAGCTTTAGGTTTTATGAGAGCAGAGGGCAGATCTGAAAGAGGACACTTATAGCCCTTATGCCTCATCTTAGGTCTCTTTTCTCTTTTCCTCTGACTCTTCTCTGTACATCTCTGTTTCTCTCTTTATCTTTTCTTGTTTAGCTCCTTCAGCTCTTCAGACCGTCTATAGCACTAAGATCATAGATGACATATTAAGTCAAGGGCTTAGAGAATAATTCTTGCTTTTCTGCTATTTTATGGTTCTATAGTTTAGGCCTCCCTTTGCTTGTAGCGGGGCATTGGTCACATGCTGAAACACTCCTTATTTCACTAGGGTGATTCCGAGCAGCAAGTATAACCTCCCTAGTTTCTCAACTGTGAAATAAAGACAGAAATGTTAACACCCGCCACAGGGCAGCTCAGGAATGGTAGGTTATTTCGGGGCACACTGAAAGTACAAGATGCGGGGGGAATGCAAAATCTTCCTAGTAGCAATGGGATAACCCATTCCTTCCTGCTTCTGTCACTCTCACACCCTGGCTGTGTTGCTGAGGCAGTGCTGCGGGCTCTCCCAGCAGCTGAGTAACAACTGACCTGCGGCTGCTCCAGCTTGGATGAGGGTGGAGATTGTGGCACTTAGTGTGGATGAGTAACAGAGACAATGAATGCAGATAAGCATTAAGAGCTAATAAGGGAAAATGCAAAGTATTCCAGAGGCTGGAATTTCTATCTCCTGGGGGCAAAGAGAGGTTTTACCGGAGCTTGACATCTGAGCAGATTCCTAAAGAGTAGGATTTGCTGGGGGAGAGAGGGAAAGGTAGGCCTGGCAGAGAGAGCTTGTGAGCAAAGGCAGTGAGGGTGTGGAACATTAGTGGGGCAGCAAGTTGGGAAGCGAGGAGTGGCCAGTTATGTCAAGAGTGGACGGTACCAAGAAAGGAGGGAGGGGAGGTAAGCATGGAAGGTCGACTGTACCAACTTAGATTTTTTCCCTCCGGTACTGGGGAAGGAGGGTCTGAAGGATCCACAATCAGATTCACTTTTGAAAGATAATTCTAGTGTTAGGGTGGATGCTGGGATTGAGAGGTGAAAATGGGGTTGGGGCCGCTGAGCATGACAAGGGTCTGAGTGTAGGCAGCTCACGGTAGCGACAGAGTCAGAAAGCCCTTCTAGTATGGGGACCCAGAGGAGTGAGAAAAATCATAAAATGGAGACAATAATAGAGGAAAAAAACAGGCATTTGGTCTTATTTTATAACATATTTCTTACCTTTTTGATGCTAGAGGTTTTTTTGAGGTTGTCTTTTGTGTTTTTTGCTTTTACTGTGCACTCTAAATTCCTCTTTCCTTTATGTTTTTTGACTTGCTTCCATTCCTTTATATTGGAGGCTTTCCTCAAACTACTGTGGCCCTTATCTGTTTGCACATATTTAAGTGCAGGCACTGAAAGACTTATTCAAGGCAGTGTGTAAGGGGAGAGGAGAAGTGGGAGAAGCTGTGATTTTGACTGGTGGACTTCATTTTAAGGGCATCCTGCAGGGAGTTCACTCATTTATTGAGAGGGTCCCAAGTGCAAGTGTTTTCTCTGAGGCTGTTCTGCTTTCCCAGCTCGAAAACCCATTTTTCTGTTTCTGGGGGTAACGGGCTACTGGCTTCCTAGGTATAGAGTACAAGAGTATCTGGGCATTGAGCCGGTCCACAGGCTTTTAATTTCAGCCATGAATTCTCAAAATTAGTGTTCAAGAGACGAGTGCTCTGTTTTCCTCACTTGGCACTGGCTACAGAGGCTGTTTACTTGGCTGTTTGGGTTGTAGGAGATTCCTGAGACCCTATTTACTGACTTCCAACCTTTCCTCCTGTCTCCAGGCCCATGCCGCAACCTCAGTGTCGTAGATCGAATTGCGTCCCAAAAGATAATGCTGCAAGGCCTAAGCCCCGGTACCTGAGAATGTTATCTTATTTGGAAATAGAGTCTTTGCGGATGTAATCGCGTTAAGATGCAGTCATATTGGATTAGAGAGTGCTTTAAATCCAATGGCTAGTGTTCTTATAAGAAGTCCATGTGAAGATATAGAGACACGCGAAGACAGAGGCAGAAATTGGAGTCATGCATCTGTAAGCCAAGGAATGCCAAGGATTCTGGCAAACATCAGAAGCTAGGAGAGAAGCATGGGACAGATTCTCTCTCAGAGCCTCCAGAAGGAACCAGTCCTGCCACACCTGCATTTCAGACTTCTAGCCTCCAAAACTCTGAGAGAAAGATTTCTGTAGTTTTAAGCCACTCTGTACTTTGTTAGGCAGCGCTAGGAAATGAATACACTTCTTCTGGGCTGTCCTTGGCCCCTCTAAGTCCTGAGCCTCTCAGGAGTTCCTTCTGAAAGACAGCTCAGCTCGCTTCTTTTTGGTGTCCCCTCCTGCACACATTCTGGGAAGTTAACTTCCTTTACACATTCCAATATTTGAGTATATCTTATCTCCTCTCACATTCTGTTGTCCTTGAGAGTTTACATCTATCTCTTTAAAGAAATGCAACTTCATTACTTCTAATCACACTTAATAGTATTAAATAAGTCAATAAAATATTGACCAAAGGTGTTTACTTCAGAATTATTTCAATTAGGAAAAATTAAAAAATAAAAAAATTGAAATGACTGAATAAATGATAACGAGCCAACTGATAGGAATACTAGACTGCTGTTTCAAAGGAAAATATGCAAATTATATTAGGAATATGGAAACACGTTATGAACTTTGTGTTAAGTGACTAATATGGAATACATTGGTGTACCTGGGTAAAAAGGTGTTTGCATGTGGATATCATGATATAAACTATTTTTATATCATGAAGGGGCACCACAGGATTAAGAGAATGTGAGGTCCTTATTTCTCCTTCAGTTAGCTCTCAACGATTCAGGTATTCTCTGAGGTGACATCTGTTTTCTCTAATGTGGCCTCGTTTCCCCTGAGTCCGTACCAGCACAGTTGTTAATATCTTTACTTCTGCTAACAGTCTGTTCAAGGCCATCTAGGCTTTTCCTATCATGCTCTTCAAAATTCTTCCGGCTTCTTCTTGTTGCTCAAGAAAGTGTATATCTTTTTTAAAATTCCCCTATTATTATATTGATAGAATTCTTGGGTGAATGACAAGATAAACTCGACAAGTCCATCCACCATGTTTTATTGGCAACATCTTTACAGGTGAAAGTGTTAGATCAAGGACAACTTGACTTAAAACGTTTCTGAGAAAGTTTTCTGTAGTAACCAGCTCAACAGAGTCTATTAGCCCAGTCAGTCCCCTAGAAATTGCTTTCCCGGAATCTGTATTCTGGTTCCTGTATCTTTCCCCTTCAACAATTTTTAGTTTTATTTTGTAAATGGAAAGTTTGCAAAGGAAAAGCACTGTTGGACAAAATGGAACTACCTTTCACTGCCATAGGGGAGTACGGTGGGAAAAAGCAGCAAAGTAATACCGAGAGGACTCGGCTTTGAAATTCTGGCTCTCCCATGTATTATGGCTTCACTCTGATTCAGTCCATTAGTTTCTTTAGGTTTCAGTTTACTCGTATGTAAAACTTAGACCATTTGACATTACAGGATCCAGAATGAAGTATTTTCTTACTTCACAGCGTTAGGGTCAAATTTAATTGTGTATGTAAAAGTACCCTATAAACTTTAAAATGTAAGCCCTTATCCAGTGGCAAACACAGTCAGTATTCACTAAATGTCTGCTTACTGAAAAAATATGCATAAGGATACCCTTGTATCTGTAGGACTCTGATACTGAACTTTTTTTTTTTTCTCCCCAAAATTCAGTCTGACAGAAGTCCCTAAATTTGTCTGAGACTCTGGCTAACAGACTCAACTGTTGGGCTGCCATATTGGTGTTGCATGAGGTGGAGAGCCTGGCTTTCCCTGGTAACATTGCTGTTTAGCAGCTGCTCGCTAAAAGGAGGCAATGTGACTAGAGCGATTCATTTACTATTTTTATAGCTGCAGCTCAGATAATTAAATACAAGTGTTAATAGCTGAGGATTCAGATAACACCTCCTTGAATTCTCTTAGAAAACATTTAGAATTGTACAGAAGATTGTTTAGCAATGGCATAATAAGAATACTTTGTCTATCTCATGTTTCTCTTCCCAGGAGCTCAAACAATGCTGATCCCCGCCCACCCCCCACCCCCACCCCCCCCCCACCCCCCCACCCCCCACCTCCCCCCCCCAGCCCCCAGCCCCGCTCCTGCCCGCCCCCTCTCCCGCTCCCAATGAAATTAGAGTACAGAAATTTGGAAGAGGCACTTAAAGTGCAAAAAACAATCTTTAAAAGAGGACTTGATTCATTTCCTGGTTGAAAAAATTGCAATTTTCCTTCTCTATCTCTCTTCCTTCCTCGCTCCCTTCCTACCTTTTTCTTCTGAAAAAAGTCAAAGAAGAAAATGTCATGAAGAAGAGGTAAATTAGCTTTTAAATATGCTTTCTAGAGGAACTGGAAAGTAACTTAAGTAAAGATAATATCCCAAGCCTTGTATGGGCTTGGAGTTGAGTGATTTCTAGCTTCATGATTCCAAAGCAGAAATACTTTTAAAAAAAGTTATTTATGCCTGTCATCTGGTTAAGGAGAAGAACTTGTCTTAAATTTTACCTTCAAAAGCCTTATTAAGAAGTAGACTATCATTTTTTCACCGGTTTCCAGCATTTTAATATGGATTCATGGTGGCAGTTTTGAGCTCATAAAATGCATATGAATAGTAGAAATGGATTAAGTGCTACTGTATAAAGAAGACGTTTTTTTTTTACTTGCATGAAATAAAAACAATTAAAGTCCATTTTATTTATAACAAATGTACATAGAACTGGTTGCTTTATCAAGTAAAACTTATTTTTCGGAGGTAGAAAATCTACTACAAAATTAAACATCATGACATGTCAGATATTCAGGAAGAACTCCGAGCTGTCACCAAGGGTGTGAGATGCCTTTGCCACATGTCACACACAGTGTGTGAAGTGACATGAACTTCAATGCTCCTCTATCAGTGAGCCCTTTCTGCTATTCAGCACTTCATACTACATAGCACATTATTATTTGATGTTTGTATTGATAACTGTTAGGCACTGTAGCATCTGGAAAGTCTCCTAAGTCAAAGAAAGATTAATTTTAATCATGATAAACAGTGTGCTTTGTTGTATTATAATTTCTTGAAATCATGTATACAATATACAATATAACTTCTTGAAATCTATGTATATGTGCTAGCTCTCTCTATTAACTTGGATGTTAAAATAACCAGAAGACTACATTTTCTGGCAATGCTGAATAAAATAATTTCATGTATTTCCTGGTTGAAAAAGTCAAAGCCCTGAAAAACTCATGGCTATAAACTGGTCTTTTACGTTAGAATTAAGGGCCAATTCAACCATGATGAGAACTAAACTACTTTCTAAAAAGATATCATAGACCATATACTTCAGATTATGGGCAAGAATATAACGGCGTGTACTCTGATGAAGGGTTTTATGCATTTCTAGATGATAATTTAAAATGACATTATAACCCAACTTTGTACATCCATTCCACTGCTTATAATTAATTCTGCTATACAGCATCCTATTATTCATTCTTTGTTTCTTCATTCATTTGTTCAACAAATATTTACTGAGCAATTTGCATATGGTAGGCACTGTGCTAAGTACCAGGAATATGATGGTTCCAAGAAACTAATCAAATGTGGAAAAGAGACAGACAGACAGAAAGATAATCACAGTACAGAGTGCTATGTGTGATTATGAAGAGCTGGATAGAGCGCCGTGGGAATGTCGAGGGAGAGTAAAGGTTGAACAGGAGATGATGGTTTGGGCTGCTGTCTTCCAGGCAGAAAGGAGAGGGAGGGGGGCTTAGGCGACGACATGAGAAGGCGAATGAAAGGGCGAGCATGTCCTGTGCTTTGGGGCAAAGCGTGCATAAGTGAGAAAGTGGGCAGAGCGACCGGAGGTGAGGCCAAGAGGCAGGGGCCTCATACAGGGGGCCCCGGAACACTAAACCAAGGAGTCTGCAAGGTATCTTATGGATGGTGGTAGTAATCTGAGGTTTTTAAGCAAAGGGATGCCATGCTCCAAATTTTTTTTTTTTAAAGGAAGATCATTTTTGCAAAAGTTTAGGAGACAGACTGCAGGGGAGAGACTTTTGGATGTTTGTATTTCTCTTCCATTCATATTTGACTAGTACATAGAAAACGGAAGTAAACAGGTTTTACTATCAGCACTCAGATTTGGGCATAGTATGTGTAACAAGGACAATATCCTGAAAATTTTAAACCAATGTATTTTCTACTGTGGCACTTAGGGAAGCAGCGAGGGAGGGAGAAGAGGAAGAGAGAAGAGAAAGATGAAGGAGAGAGAGATAGAAAGGGTATGCATGTGTGTGAGAGAGAATCAAATCGGAAGGGAGTGTCCAGGCTCCATGTTCTTTGGGGTTAAAGCCTGAGGGTGGGGTGAGGACTAGTATCTTGAATTTCTGAGCCTAATTCCAGAAAATGACAGAATTTTCCTAAAACAGGCAGCATCGCATATTAGAAAGGGCTGAGGAAGTTGTGTGGACAGCAGAGTGAAGAGAAAGTAACTGGGAGTTCCTGGGCGTCTCACAGGAGCTGAGCAAATGGTAAGAGAACCAGTTGACTGGAACTGCCCAGGAAGCTGGTGGAGGCTTGCCCTGCGAGGTTCCTACAGGGTCCATGGAGTTCAGCAGCCAGAGCTAGTGGCCAGGGCCTGTACAACGTGCTCATCACACCCACACCCAGAGTCACACAAAGCCAGCATGGCATCACACCCGGAGTCATACAGACACTGATCAGCCACCTCTCAATGAACCCAGTAGGACCCAACAGGCAGAACGTGTACTTGGGTCCCTCTCCCACACATCAAAGAATGGTTATGAGAGAGCTCCCCCGGCAGAATGGTTACGAGAGAGCTCCCCTGGCACCTAGATATTGGCTGGGGAGAAGAAATAGCTCTGATTGGGAATAAATCATGTGTTGGTCCTCCCAAAGGTCTGCTTTAACCAGGGGAAATTGAGATACTTTAATGTCAAGTTTAAGTACCAGTCCCTGAATGCCCCACCCCCCAATCTATCTGGAGCCAGACAGATACATTATAGAGAATATAGGAAGTTATTTCACCCCCCCAACTAACTTTCTTCTTTCCCTCCTTTCTTCTGAGTTTACTGAGTTATGTATGGTGTTATTCCACATATGTCCCCCGCTTTGTAAGAACAAGTAAGAAATTAGCCCCAACTATTTCTTCCTCTCATCCATAAGAATACTAGATGTCAAGAGAAAATATTTATAGGAAACTTATTTGGACGGTATCCATTTCTTTTAAGCACCTGACAAAATTATTCTTCTCCCTACCCACATCCCACTCCTTGTAGGTTTTTAAGAGGAGACAATATTATATTCTAACTAGTTACCCAGTAGTTCATTAATTATTCTTTAAAAAAAAAAAAGGATATTAGGTATGAACCATCTGGAGAGCACTGAGTTGTTTTTAAGGTACTTTTATTAGTATCTAGAAAAATTGTCTTGGAGTAGCACCTTACAACCTCTTTTTCAGTTTATCCATTCTAATTCCCAGTTTTTACAATTTCAACTATGTATGGAAGATTTTCTCCCTTCTTTCCAGAGAGCATATTAATAATTGCATGAGGTAGAACACATTTTCCAAAACAACCATTACAACTGAAGGCAGAAAAAAAGTCAAATCATAACATCAGAAGCCT
The DNA here is from genome assembly GCF_902729225.1 of Pteropus medius. Taxonomy (NCBI): domain Eukaryota; kingdom Metazoa; phylum Chordata; class Mammalia; order Chiroptera; family Pteropodidae; genus Pteropus; species Pteropus medius. The sequence continues at coordinate 36,523,234 of NW_024354875.1, forward strand.
TGCCTGTTGCAGAAGCCCCATGACATTGTTATAAAGAGGCAATACTCTCTTGCCAAACTTTCCCCTCTTTCAATGGAGACAGAGAGAGAGAAAGAGAGAAAGAGAGAGAGAGAGAGAGAATGAGAATGAGAACGAATTACAGTGGCTAGATGCTGCTGTCCAGGTCAAACTCTTTTGCATCATCTGTGAAAAACTCCACTCCAAAATTAAGAGTTGGTTTGGCATGAGCTGAAAGTCTGATAATGTTTGTTCACGGAAAAATTAAATCCCTCAATCCTTAACAAACAGAAGATTTATAATGCCTCTGTGCATCATTGAAATTCTAGGTACGCTGAGGTTTGATTAAGTCGAGAATGAAAACAAAGGGCAAAAACTTAGCTTGCTACTGCACAGAGAGGCTCAGTGTGATGCTGCGACATCAGGTTTCTGTTTATCCCCAAGGCTGGTGCAGCAATGACTTCAAAGTTTGATGGTGGTTTTCTTTTTCTTTTTTTTAATTCTTTCTTTTTTTTTTCTTTCTATTTTTTCTCTCTCCAAAGACTTTGAGCAGCAGGCTAATGGGTCCCCAGCAGGGTGCAAAGACAGCAGAAAGCATGAGAATCAGATGTCAATGTATTCCTCTGAGATACCCTGCTAGGACAGAGCTAACTAAGCAATGCTTTAGTCCTCTCTCGGGGAACACGCTTTGCTGGTTCCCTGCCCACTCCTGGCTCCCTATATGCTTCCTGATTAAAATGCTGTCACAGATAAATCATGACTTCTGCCTATTAGGACCATTTCTATTTTTTTTAAAAGAAAAGTTTGGAACCATAAGATTAAAAAGATGAGCAAGTTCTGGAGAATTATATACTCACCTATAAACATGTTGTATTTCCCTATTATGTAGCTATCTGTGGGTCTGGGACTGCTGTCTTCAGGTTCCTTCCTTACCCACTACTTTATCTCTATATTTTTATGTATTTTCTCTCAGTCGCTTTTAGTCAATTACTACATTACTGAAGTCTCTTCCTAATGAATAGATTTTTCTGGGGTGAAAGGTTTCTCATCGTTTTACCTCAACATACTCACTGAAGTCATCCCAGAGATGAGAGTTTCAATTTTAAATGTAATGAGCACCCAAAACGAACTGGTGTACTTTTTTGCAAGTTCTTACCTTGTCATACAAACGAGTAGCCCTTCAGGCACCTGAGAGTACCTATTATCTTTATCCTTTGCTTGGAGAGGGGACAAAACTCAGCAAACCAGGACAAGCAGAGAGTACATGATCTATTTTGCTATTTGACAAGCACGATCCTCTCAGAACCATGAACTAAAATCCAACTTACCTAGTGAAATCAATGAAGTTAAAAGTTGTATTAAAACCGTAGTTGCATCTACTTCTCACTTGCATCTCCACTCTCCCTGACCAAACCCTGGATTCTGTCCTGCTGTCCCACCCAGCAGCCTCCAGTGTGGAGGTCCCTCAGCAGACTGCATTTCTCCATTCTGCTCCACCTGCAAGGGGATTCTAGCTCTCGATGTAAGCAACCTCGGTTACTATGTGAGGTTTCTTGCCACGTAAACCTGCCCCACCTTCAGGTCAGGGTCTTGGTCATTAAAAGAGACATTCTTTGTCTCACGTCCTATTCTATATCCTTTTGCTCTATGCCCAGACTGACTGGCAAGGCCACGATTTTTATGCTCTGTGATTCAAACCATGTCATTTCAAACAAATCACATTTGGGATTCCTGCCACCTGCATACTTTCCCATTTGCCTTTTGTCCTCTCAGACTCTTTATTATTGCACTTGCGTGCTCGAAACCCCAATAACAACCAGAGTTTCTGCATACATTTTGCCTCAGTGACTAGTGTCACATCAGTGACTTTTCTTGCTTAGCGAGTCATTTCCTCAAGATTTTGTGTCTTCGCACTAATGGTGATTCCTGTCTATTGACCGATTCCATTTTAGTTCTGAAGCACCAACCATTAATGTGCAATTGTCTAGCTCAATAAGGAAAAACTCACTGTGTGAAGTGGAACAAAATAGGACCTTCAGAGAGAATACTTTAAATCACTTTACAAAGTTTCAGTTTGCAGGCTTTTTGAAGGGTTGGTTTCAAAACCTTGTAAAGAATTTGAAAATAGAATCCATGAGATAATTTTTTAAGATTAGTGATATAAGGAATTCAGAAAAGAATATGATTTTCTTGCTTTGTTAACCAAGAAGATCTAGCAGCAGGTGTAAATGTGAACTTTAACACACAGCTCCTTTCACATTGCTCTTTAGATTGCCATTACTCTCCCCAGTTAGTTTCATAAGAAAACAGTGTAGAACTATCCAGCAGAAGTGGAATGGGGCAGTAGAAAGGCCATTACACCAAAATCAAGGTCCTGGATGGGCGAGACGCAACTCTCATCTGGTGGCAGTGTCACTTAACATTTCTATATGTTAATTTCCTGTGGCTACAGATAGCAGGTGTAACTAACCTTACAGGTAAGCAGTAAAGTAAAACAGAAAAGTCAGGAATGATAGATAATGTGATATGGTACTTCTTAAATTCTGGAAATTGCCATTTTCAGTTTAAATTCAAGGAACTTCATTTTTAACCTGAAGTATTCCAAGTATTCAGTAGGAAATATAAGATAAGCCCAAACGATTGTGAATCAGTAATGAAACAAATGAACATGGAAGAGCACGTGAGCATCCTTTTCAGCGTTTACTATAACTAATCACTTTGGAAGTGTGCGTTAACTTTGAGTTCATTCCAAAGTAGCTTTGCAAACCAGTACCAAAAATTTATCAAATCCACAAATACATGTCTTCATCCTCCTAAGCTTTACCTATATAAAAGGAATTTATTAATTGCAAGAATAATTTATCCATCTCATTTATTGCCTAAATGTGCACAGGAAACCGAATAACAAAAGAATAATTCAATATGTATTGTCAAGGTCACTTCAGCAAAGGAAGATACACCTGATCCAACAGCTGTGGGCTTTATACATGGGGGCCCAACTTATTCAGAGATACCAGAGGATTGAGGATGGGAGGAGCAGACAGGAAGAAAGGAGAGCAGAGGATCTTCTTATAATAAAGGGTATGTCGCTCTTGATTTTTTTCACCTGATCTATCATTATTAAATAAAAGAACGCTATATTCCATTTATAACTAAAATAACCTATTTTAGATTATTTTAAACTTTGCTTTTATCGTAGCATGTATTTAACAGTTAAACATAAAACAAACAAACAAAAAAACAAATTTACTTTTGTTATTTATAATCATTAAAAAATTACATCTTCGAGGCAGTATTCTAAGGTTTTTTTTTGTTTTGTTTCATTTTTAAGGATAACGTGACAGGGCTCAGCAATTCCTAAAAGTGCTGAAACAAAGTGGTGGATAAGCCTGAAACTTAATGGTTGTGAGGTCCTTAAAAAACAATACTGCATTTTTAATGGAGTTACACAGAGGGAGAAAGTAAAGCGGTTTCGTCTTCCCTGCATGTGTTTTCTCATTTGAAGTTAGAGAAGAAGTTCAGTCTGATTGAGCTAGGTAGGGGGTAAAGAACGTGCCAGGTTTTACACATGAAAGCGAAGGCTTAGAAGCAGAATTAAAAGCCAAGGCACAGCAAACTGCCAGAGTTAACGGATGCCAGCCCTAACCCATACTCAAAAAGTGGCGTGTGCGCATTCAAAGTTGATGACACTTGTCTCCTTGCCAGGAGCCGGTCCTGAACACAAGGCAGCAGAGCTGGAAACCATTAGCGAATCTTGCTCAGAAGTCAGTGGTCGGCAATTGTCACATGCATCTCAGCGAGAGGCATATTTTTTAGATGGAAGGGGCTTCACCAAACTCCATGGCCCAGACCATGGAATTGAAGCAGAAAACTGTGATTCATGGAACGCTCTTGTCTCTCATAATAATAAAAGTGAAGGAAAAATTATAAAAAAATGAAAAAGATTTCCATGGTCAAGTGTTTGAGAAATTCTGAGTTAATTAAGGTTAAACATATGTCTTTCCTGAAGGACTTCTCTGAGCCTCCAGTATTTTGGTGTGTGGGGAGGTTCCCTAGTTACTGGGCCTGAGAGCTCTTTTTGCAGAGTTATCTATTAGGCTATGGCAGCATCCTCATGTTCCATGGGGCGCAGTTTGGGAAACATTGAGAAAAGCCTTATTATTCCTAATTTATAGAGAAGAGAGTTGAGGCCCATGGAGATTATGTCTTGGAAGGAGATTCAGGTCTCTAGCATTGTAGTACCATCTTTTCCCAGGGGATGGGTCAAAAATCTGAGAAAAGATAAACTGTGACCGTAGTTCTTAGAAACATACACACCCTGAAGAGTCTCCTAAAACTAAAGCTTCTGAAAATACGGTACCTACACACTGGCTCAGTGAGGACACGCAGACCCTCCCGAATCATGAGTACCTGATACAAAGGCATACAGATGCTATCGATCCACTCCAGCTGCAACCGAGGCAGTTCATCTTTCCGGTTCCGATCAAAAATAGCCTAGAATGGGGGAGGAGAACTTTGCTTTATTACACTGGACTGTTTTACAGGTGCTTTGTCAAACACTTTGCCACAATGATCCAATTTTTACCAACGGAACTCTTCGCAAATCACAATCAATCTTTACTTTCTTTTCTTTTATCTATGATGAGAAATAAAGTATTTTCACCTCTTTTTATGAGATTTGTAAGTGAATTTATTTGAACTTTATAGCACACAACTCCTTGGGGCCAAAATCTGCCTTCAGACAGAGGTAACTGCCACTAAATCAAGTCATCAGGTCACTGGGAATTGGGTACAAATCAAGGGGAAGGGGGTGTGTTTTCGTGCTACAAAACAGTGTATTTTTACAGTGAAAGAGGGTGGGATAGTTTGGAAAAGATCTTTAAAAACAATTTTATTTTAAATAGAAACTGTATGTATTAATTTTTCTGGGTGAGTGTTGGTTTGGCAATTCTGTGTGTTCTTCGGTAAAGTTCTGTCTGTCAATGATAAACTCCTAATTTTTTATCTATCACTGGATGGATGATGGTAGAAGGTACCCATCTCTCCTCATTCCCAGTCTTTAAACTTTATGATACAATGTTTGGAAAATTTAGGTACATTTTTGAGAAAAGGAAGTGACATATTTCTATTGGGCAGACATAAAAAGGAAAACAATCAGTTGGAATTGGAGAGCTAAAACAGATTCCTTCAACAAACACTGCCACTTCTACTCCAGTGAGAAAGTCCCTCCCTTTGTTCTTAAGGACTTTGTTCTTAAGGCCAGGGTTTAAGAGGTGACTGACCTTGCCTGGCCTTATTGTCTTTCTTCCAGATAAAAGGTGCCATCCACATTGTTCTGGTATTCACACAGGTCATGAGGGAAGATCCAAGACATCCCCTTTAAAGTCCCCCAGAGATGTTAAAAAATCCTGCATCCTTTAGACTTATGAACGAGGGTGGGTGTGGGTGGGACAGAAGTCACCAGCTGCCAAGGCTCACAAGATAGGAAGGTACTGCTGCGGAAAATATCTCCAAATTAAGGAGAAGGTCACTGACTCCCAGAGGCTCTGCACATCTTTTTCTTGCAATATGAAATGTTAACTATTAGGAAAGAGGTCTAGAATTTGGAGACCATGAAATGTGCTGGAGAAAGGGATGATTCTTGGGAACTGAGTGAGTCTTGGTCAAAAGTGTTCCTTTAAAAAAAATTATTCTGTTTTATCTTCTCCATAGCCCTCATTGTTATCTGAAATATTTTTTAAATTTTTTTAAATATCTCATTTGTCTAATTACTCTGTTTCTGGTACATAGTATACGGTTAATTTTTTAAAAAACAGTGATTTCAGTATATTCACAATCAGTTGTACAGCCATTAACAGTCAATTTTTGTCACCCCAAAAAGAAATCCCATACCAATGTCATTCCTCAGTCTCCCCCAAATCACCAGCTTTAGGCAACCACTAATCTACTTTCTGTTTCTATAGATTTGCCTGTTCTGCACATTTCATATAAATAGAATCATATGCTATGTGGTCTTTGTGACTGGCTTCTTTCACTTAGCATAACGTTTTCAAGGTTTATTCCTGTAACATGCATTAGCACTTCATTCATTTTTATTGCCAAATGATAGTCCATTGTACAGATATATCATATATTGTTTATCCATTCATCAATTAATGGACATTTCAGTTGTTTCCACTTTTTGGCTATTATGAATAATGCTGCTATGAACATTCATGTACAAGTTTTTGCTTGGATGTATGTTTTCATTTCTCTTGGGGATATACCTAGCGGTAGAATTACTGGGCCATATGATAACTCTAATGTTTAATGTTTTGAGGGTTTGCCAAACTGTTTTCCAGAGCAGCTGCATCATTTTTTACTCCCACCAGCAATGTAAAAGTTCCAATTTCTCCATATCCCTGCCAACTATTGCTATTGTCTGTTTTTTATTATAGTCATCTTAGTGGGCGTGAAGTAGTATCTCACTGTGATTTTAATTTGTGTTTCCCTTAAGACTAATGATTTTGAACATGTTTTCATGTGCTTATTGGCATTTATATGTATTCTTTGGAGCAATGTCTATTCAAACCCTTTGTCCATTTAATAAACTGGATTGTCTTTCTATTGTTAAATTGTAATAATCTTTATATATTCTAGATACTAGGCCCATATCAGATATACGATTTGCAAATAATTTCTTCCATCCTATGGGATATCTTTTTAGTTTCTTGATAGTGTCCTTTACACACAAAGGTTTTCATTTTGATGAAATCCAATTATCTATTTTTTCTTTTGTCTCTTGTGCTTTTGGTATCATATCTAAGACACCATCACCAAATCTAAACCAGAAGATTTATACCTTTTTTTCTTCTAAAAGTTTTATAGTTTTAGCTCCAACATTTATGTCCATGACCCATTTTCAGGTTATTTTGGGAGTATGTGAGAGATAGGGGTCCAACGTCATTTGCATTTGATATCCTACTGTCCACGCACCATTTGGTGAAAAGACTATTTTTTCCCCACATTGCATCCTCTGGACACCATGTCGAAAATTGCTCGACCATAACTGTAAGGGTCCGTTTCTGGACTAGTCATTTCTTAATAAATGCTTGATGAGTGGAAGTGTGAGGTAACATACTGTCCTGGCTTTCCCTTTATAGCATTTTGCATCTTGCTATTGATTATTAGTGATTAGTTATTTAATGTCTGTGTCTCCCACCAGTCAACAAGTTTTTTGAAGGCAAGGAAGATGGCAGTGCCCAGCTTCATGCTTGATATCTGGAGGTGCTCAAGCATGTTCTATTAACTGACTCACTGGTTCTACTACCAACCCTTTGGCTGTAGCCCAGATCAGCTTTTGTCCTCATGAAGTTACGCTGATGACCTTTAGGACCAAGACACCTGAAGGCGGCTTCTGGATAATTTTTTTCCTAAATATCAAGGAATAATGAACACGGCAATGTCAGCTCTGGGTGCATACATTTCTAGACATCTTTGGAAAAAGACTGATGAGGGATACTTCTGCCACAGCAGCCAGAACCCAGTCATTAGCCATGTTAAGTAGCCTTTTGTGAGGAGAGAGTAGCATTTAGAGCTATCTGTCTACCACAAAATCAATTTCATTTATGTCTTCAGAAAACGCCTTCTTGGAGCCTGCAGACAAAGGCTCTTAGTGCTGCGCTATTGCAGCTGCCAGCTCACCAATGCTGGTAACTGACTCATATTTTTTAATTTAATTAAATGACCTGTGGTACTGCTGCGTTGTAAACCCTTCAGAGGATGCCTTTAAAACAGTTTTTTAAAGGAAGGAAAAGCTTTTATTTGAAAATAGATATATAGGTGAGACAAATTTGGGTTGTACTAGCTTTTACACATTAACTATCTATTCCAATCTAGTATTTTTATCTTTATTATAACCAAATTCGGAGACATCACAAAAAAAGAATAAAGGTATGTTTTGAAAACAGTATAAATAGATGTTGCTTTGGAAACTAAAACAATTGGTGAGCATTTTAACCTATGCAGTCTTCTGGCCTTTCATAGGTATGCAACAAATTAAGAATAGTCAAAATTAGTAGGACTGTAAGTTCTGACTTCAAAAAAAAAAAAAAAGAAAGAAACTGAACTAGGAGCTGGTTCTACTGCTTTTCCTTGCTTTTAAATGTCATCAAAGAAAGGTGCCTTAAAACTTGAAGATCTTATAAATACCTCCAAATGTTCAAAAGTCAGTTGATTTGAATCCTCATAAACAGACATTCTGGACAACTGACACATTTCTTGAGCTTCACTGAATCTACTGTGCCGTGCCAAGCATTAAAATACTTTGCACCATTCTCAGAGTCATTGGGGTTTTAGCTAACCATTCATTAAGAATAAAAAGGCTACCCCCTCCTTGAGGGCGGTGACCAAGGCATTTATATCTTTTGTATCATGATGAGTAAAAACAGCATTATCCTGAGCTTACAGTAAGCATTCTCAAACAATATTTGAATGGATGAATCCAATATAAATAGCATTTCAATCAGCAGAACCTAGTTCCCCAGGAAACTTTTCATTTTGCAAACAAAGAAAAAAAAGACTTAAAATGATTTGCTTTTGAGATTTTGGAATGGTCAAAATGGGAAAATAAAATCTAGAATATCATGATTCACTGCAGCTGTCTTTTCTAGTTCCTCAAGTCTGGACAGCTTGCCTTTAATTTTTTCTGTATTTCTGTTCCGAAGTAGCCATTGAGCACATCTGAAATTCTAGCACTAGGCTTTGAATTATTCAAATGCCACTCTGCACATCCTCCCTTGTGCCTACTTGTCCCTCTGTAGGTGCTCAGGAAATTCTTGTTAAGTAGCTCACCACTCTTAATCAGAAACCTGGGAATAAGAGTGCTTAGCATCAAAGTTTAATTAAAGTTTTAAACTTTTCAGGAGGGCTTCCTTAAGTCCATTCTCAATCTTTCCCATTTTCAACTTGTGATTTGGAGTCATTTTAAAAAATGTCATTCAACAGGGTAAATACGTCACAATAAAAGGATGAACTTACTGAAGGAATGAGTTTGAGTTCTGCTCTCTCCCGATCTCCTTGTTCAAAGAACTCACTGGTTACAAGTTCAGCCACCTGAAACATATACATATTTCAATTTATGGCTATGTATGATTTATCATGAGACTCAGGAGTTATTTCTGGCTTGTGTGTATGGCAATTATCTTCAACAGAGACAATCATTTGAAAAGCTTATGAGGAAGTACATTAATCTTTTGTATATGAAGATATTATAGAATTTAATCAATAAAACGGATTTCCTTTTAATCAGAAGAACTTGTGCAATTTATTTTTACATGCATACCAACAGACAATTTCCAACAGCATAGCTTGCATATTTGGGATGAAGAACCTAGGTTGCCACCTTCAAAGTAGGAAATGTCCTTAACCAGAAAATGAAGCAAATAATAACGTAATAATAATTTACGCTATTATATTACTATAATATATTCGTAGTAATAATTTAGCCCACTTTTGGTTGTTTCTTTGTAGATTCTTTACATCGTTGCATATTTTCATCTTAACCTGGTTTAATTTTACCCTCACAAAAACTCCTTAACTGTGTCGCCTTACCAACATCTGTGTGCATCTGGAAGAGTACCCCAGGGCACACTCTGCTTCCTACTGTAGCAATGAGGCACGGGGCAGGACTAATGCTAGATGCACTGTTCATACCAGACTTCTACAGTATGACACCATATAGTTTGAAGAGCTCGATTTGCTCTTCTGCCTGAATCTGTGTATTAAAAGTATTCATTGATGGTAGGTTCTAGTCGGTTCAAGTACAATGGGATGGCTGTTTTACCTGAAACCATAGGCATTTTTCCAAAATAAGGACTGGTATTTTTCCACTTTTCATTCATTAGTGTAGATGATCAGAAGCTACTGATCATAGTCGAGCTAAAGAGATGTTTTTCTTTTCTAAGCCCTGTGCTTCTAAGAATAGCTTTATAGGAGGCAAACTGATATAACAGTTTAGTGTTGAACAGGTATTTTCAACAACACTGTGGTGTGCACCTAGGAAATCTCTGAGATGAACTAGTTGGATTTACAAAATATTAGAAGAGCAGAAAATTATCATAGACAACTTGATGACAAGATCTGGATCCCCAGACTAACTTTTCCCTATTCCAGGCTCTTATAAAGATGAGGTTCTTAGCCCTGGCAAAGACTAGAAGGGTTTAATTTTGATCAAGTGCATAGAATCAAGATAATTTACCTAAGTGAATCATTCAAGAACTTTTGTCAACCATAAATCGTAACCATTGATAAGATGTAAAAACTTCTCTCTCTCCTCTCTCTCTCTCTCTCTCTCTCTCTCTCTCT